>NW_013743536.1:0-4061 GCF_000517525.1 Limulus polyphemus
TGGTTTGTTCGTAAGTTGTTAAGAAAAACGTTAGAAGGATGATTGTTCTGAAGAGTTTAAACCTGTGTATTACATAGTTATTGTCTTTAAATATACAGAAAGATTTTTGGATTATTTAAAGAATAAACATAAAATCTCAAAATGTACATTGAAACATCACGAAGAATATAAACTACCATTTATAGATGTTTGAGTGAAAATAAAATCATATTTTGAAATGTGACACATTTTATAGATTTATGTTTTCACTATTATAGCTTTGGTCCTGAGTTATATAAAATTAATTCAAATATGATTTTAATGTATGAAGCATACAAGATAATAGTTCCTTTATTAGTTTAGCAAAAATAACTTAATAATATAAAATGTTCAACATAAGAACTGAGTTTCCACTTAAAACTATAAATACAGTTAAAGTGTTTATCTTTTCTTCTACTGATAAAGTACCTTATGGCAAAGACCTAATAGTCTTATTGTTCTTCTATAAATAAATAACTTATCACATGGCTGTATTGGTCTTATTATTCTTCTAAATATAAGAATAGTTATGGAATGGTTCTAATGGTTTAAGTGTTAAGGCACGAATCGTGGAGTTTATGAAATTGTATTATTGGTCTTAATATTTTCATCTGAATAATATAATATAATAATGGCTCTATAAATTAGTTTATGGGATGGTTCTAAAGTTTTCTCTATTATTACACTGATAATGTAGTTCATGGAATAGTTATAAAGCTCTCTCTATATATAATTACACTAATAATATAGTTTAGTGAATGGTTCTAAAGCTCTTTATATTACTACACTAATAATGTAGTTTATAGAACGGTTCTATAGATTTCCTTGTTATTAAATTAATAATGTAGTTATGTAGTTTATGGAATAATTCTAAAGCACTCTAAATAATTACACCAATAATGTAGTTTAGTGAATGGTTCAAAGGTTCTTTCTATTACTACACTAATAATGTAGTTTATAGAATAGCTATAAAGCTCTCTCTCTATAATTACACTAATAATGTAGTTCAGTGAGTGGTTCTAAAGTTCTTTCTATTACTACACTAATAATGTAGCTTATGGAATGGTTTTAAAGTTCTTTCTATTACTGCATTAATAATGTAGTTTATGGAATGGTTCTAAAGTTATTTCTATTACTACACTAATAATGTAGTTTATGGAATGGTTCTAAAGTTCTTTCTATTATTACACCAATAATGTAGTTTTTGGAATGCTTCTAAAGTTCTTTCTATTATTACACTAATAATGTTGTTTATGGAATGGTTGTAGAGTTCTATCTATTATTACAATAATAATGTAGTTTATGTGATGACTTCACTATACACAAATAGGTAAAGTATCTATAGAGCATGCAACCTGAAGGTGCTATAAAAGAAGTATATATAATTTTATTGACATAAGAGAACCGTAAAAATCATCCGACCGAACCTTTCACCCCATGTTTGGTAAACTAAAACAAAATCGTCATTAAAAAAATTCCCATTCACTAACAACGCTTTTATTATCGCTAATTTAACACTAAGTAATTTCTATTATCTAACAACGGTTTTATCATCGCTAATTTAACACTAAATAATTCCTTCATTTAGTGTTAAATTAGCGATAATAAAACCGTTGTTAGAGAATAGGAATTATTTAGTGTTAAATTAGCGATGATAAAACCGTTGTTAGAGAATAGGAATTACTTAGTGTTAAATTAGCGATAATAAACCCGTTGTTAGAGAATAGGAATTATTTAGTGTTAAATTAGCGATGATAAAACCGTTGTTAGATAATAGAAATTACTTAGTGTTAAATTAGCGATAATAAACCCGTTGTTAGAGAATAAATAACAAGTAGCGTTTTAATTGTGAGTGACAAGCAAACTCCAGAAACCTTCACTAACAATTAATAACAATTAGTGTTTTAATTATGGGAAGCTCCCAGTGGCACAGCGGTATGTCTGCGGACTTACAACGCTAGAATCCGGGTTTTGATACCCATGGTGGGCAGACGACAGATAGCCCATTGTGTAGCTTTGTGCTTAATTACAAAGAAACAAACAATTGTGGGTGGCAGGCAAATCTCAGAAACCTTTATTAATAATTAATAAGAAGTAGCGTTTCAATGGGTAACAAGCAAACCCATTTAATTGTGGGTAATAGGCAAATTTCGGGAAGCTTCAATAGCGACCATACCGCATTTGAACGAGTAAAATCAAGACGTAATTAACAAATATTATATTTTGGCCAATAGCTTATAAAGAAGTCTTCATCAATTGTTGACGAAACGTCGTTGATACTTTATACTTCAGTTAGTTTGTCATATTCAAGCATCTCGAAAATTACTTTAAATTCTTGATAGCTTAAGCCTAATGTACAGAAATAATTTACGGTTAAACGAGAAATAGATGTTGTTGTTATCTTCAACGTTAAGGTAATGATAAAAAACCGTTGTTATATTTGACGATAACCTAATAATGAAAAGTAGTTTTTAAACAATAAGCCCCAAACCGTTGTTAGTGAATAGAAATTAATTAACATTAAATTAGGGATGAAAAAACATTGTTAGTGAATAGAAATGAGTTAATGTAAAATTAGCGATGATAAAACCGTTGTTAGAGAATAGGAAATTGTTAATAAAGGTTTCTGGAGTTTACTTGTTACCTATTGAAACGCTACTTGCTATTAATTGTTAATGAAGGTTTCTGGGGTTTGCTTGTTACCCATTGAAACGCTACTTGTTATTAATTGATAATGAAGGTTTCTGGAGTTTGCTTGTTACCCATTAAAACACTAATTGTTATTAATTGTTAATAAAGGTTTCTGGAGTTCACTTGTTACCCATTGAAACGCTACTTGCTATTAAGTGTTAATGAAGGTTTCTGGGGTTTGCTTGTTACCCATTGAAACGCTACTTGTTATTAATTGTTAATGAAGGTTTCTTGGGTTTGCTTGTTACCCATTGAAACGCTAATTGTTATTAATTGTTAATAAAGATTTCTGGAGTTTACTTGTTACCCATTGAAACGCTACTTGTTATTAATTGTTAATGAAGGTTTCTGGGGTTTGCTTGTTACCCATTGAAACGCTACTTGTTATTAATTGTTAATGAAGTTTTCTCGGGTTTGCTTGTTACCCATTGAAACGCTACTTGCTATTAATTGTTAATGAAGGTTTCTGGGGTTTGCTTGTTACCTATTGAAACGCTACTTGTTATTAATTGTTAATGAAGGTTTCTGGGGTTTGCTTGTTACCCATTGAAACGCTACCTGTTATTAATTGTTACTGTATATTTTAGAAACTTTTCTAATTCTGATTATCACATTACGGTAACCGATCTTTTTGATCAAGAGAATTTACTGTTTAAGACCTTTTCAA
Organism: Limulus polyphemus; assembly: GCF_000517525.1. Classification (NCBI taxonomy): domain Eukaryota; kingdom Metazoa; phylum Arthropoda; class Merostomata; order Xiphosura; family Limulidae; genus Limulus; species Limulus polyphemus. The sequence continues at coordinate 3,377 of NW_013743536.1, forward strand.
TTACTTAATTCTCCCCTTCTCGGTTTTTAAATAAATCGTTTTATTTTTGTACCTCATAAAAATGAAAGATCATTTACTACTTGAAAATAAATATAATGCATCTGTTCTTAACAAAGTTGTCGTGTAATTGATATTAGAGGACACATCACGACGATCAAACTAAAACCAACTTGAAAAGGAAGGAAAACACGATAGTTACCTTTCAGTTAGAAGTAACGAGACAAGAAGAGAAATACATTTGATGGTGAGACTGTTTCCCATTCCTTACTGACAAGTCTGATAAATCATAATATTCTGGTCTTAAAATTCATTTCTAAGAAAATTTAAACAGAACACAGTTATTCCATGTGTAGGATCAGTGCAATCACTTACGCGCATATGACGTCTCTGGACGCGAATGACTAGCGATTGAACAAAGTAACGGCAGATGGAGAAGCGCATGCGCATATAAATAAACGCGACCATAAAAACTTTTTGTGTACACTAATGTTGATCAATGTTAGTCGTGTCAGTTTCCAAGGTCACTTTTGTGTACACCAATGGTGATCAAGATTAGTCGTGTGGGCGACTATGGAAACTGACACAACTAACCTGATCAACATTGGTTTACGCAAACGTGACCACGGAAATTGATACGAGTAACCTTGATCAACATTGGTGTACACAAAAGTGACCTTGGAAACTG
>NW_013743537.1:0-2820 GCF_000517525.1 Limulus polyphemus
CATTTAGATTCGATTTCTGACACTGGTGAGTATGTTATTGCTCAGGGTTTTGAGGGTGGCTGTGTTAATGTTCCTCTTCATAACATTTATTTAGCATCAGACCTAGTTTCGGGACCAGTTGTGGTTGTGGTAAGACCTACTCTGCCAATTAAGGGTGTATCATTGCTGTTGGGAAACGACTTGGCTTGAGGAAAAGTTGTTGCCGAACCTAAAATTACTGTTTTATCTAAGGATGATGATGTGTTTCCCTCATGTGCGGTGATTCGAGCTCAGGCTAAGAAATTAAGCCGAAAACAAATAATAGACATGGATTCAGGGGACGATATTATATATTTGTCTCAGACATATATTGGATCCGACAAGGATTTTGTAGATAATTGTCCTACTTATGATTCCTCGGTGAGGGATCTGATTTACCCAGTGAAGTTCCATTTACTAAAAGTAAACTGATCACTGAGCAAGAAAAAGATCTGCAGATTTCTTCACTATTTAAATATGAACTCCCAAAAAGATGAACTGGAGAAATTCACAAATGGCTATTTTGTCAAAAATGGTGTGCTTAAGAGGAAATGGAGACCACCAGATGTGCCAGCTTCAGAGGACTGGGCTAGTGTTTACCAAATCGCTCTGAAATATTGAAAGTTGCCCATGAACTCCCGATGGGAGGTCATTTAGGTGTCAACTAGACATGTGACAAAATGTCTGCCACGTATCGAATCTGTGACATTCCGTGACTTAGGTCGACGTGATAACAACCACGTTACAAACACTTGAAGAGGAGTTGGGGGAAATGTTCTTACAGTGTTCATTCTTTAATCTTATTTTTAAATAATATTTTCTTTTAGGTATTCATTAATGAAGCATTAAAGAATGCTATCAATCACTAGAGTGGTGAAAATAACAGCCGATCTTTTATTTTGCTTTCTGGCAAAAGAGAAACCTAAGACTGAAATATGTAATGTTTCAACATAATTTAAGTTTGTTTGTTTTAGTGCAAATCTACATAAAGGGGCTCTATCCACCGAGTGTATCGAAACCTTGTAGCATTGCGCTTAAAAACAAAAACCAGCTGGATATAACACATATTTTTAGTTTAACATCCAGTACTCTATGAAATGATACCCATGAACTCTAATAACTTTATAATGCACATACAATACAAATGAGAGCTTTCTTCAGTTTAGAAACGAAATTATAAAAATGACTTAAATAAGTGCTTGTGGTGTAGTGGTCATCACATTCGCTTTACACGCGAAAGGTCCCAGGTTCAATCCCTGGCAGGCACAAAGTGTATTTTTAGATTAGCGCGTTCTGCTGTCTCAGAGTACAGACGTGTTTTTTATCAGTTCTGATTTCATGTTTAGTTAGTTACTTACTCTTCTTGTTTTATCGCGTTGTGTAGTTTTTGTTTGTGATTTTAAATGTGGAAGTTTCTGGACTTGGTTTATTAAGTCCAGAGCTTCTGATGAAGCTGGATTTTTCAATATGGTTTTATAGAAGATATGAAAATAACAGTGTTTGTGGATTCTCCTAAAATTAATCAAGGACAGCTTGTGCAAGCTGTTATTTCTCAGTTTTGTTCTGCTTCTGTTTCATCTACTGTCATTTATCCGGGGGACTATGAGGTTACATTTATATTAAGTGACTATGTTGAATTTGTTGTACATTCATGGCAAATAACTCACTGATGAAAGCCTTATATCTAAGTTACATACAGAGGTCACAGTGGAGAACTATTCGATAATGGAGATGGATCGTGGTGTTCTTCTTGGACCTGCTACCTTAGATGATGAGATTATTCGATCACGCTCTTTGTCGGATCGTGGTAAAGTTTGTATTGCAGGTGCTAGTGAACAATCTAAAAGTTTGTTTACTGATTATGATCCTAGATTTCCACCACTGGAGGAAAAGGTCGACGGTTAGTCTACTTCTTCATCTCCTACAACTACTATGAATGAAGTCTGTTCCTCGCGCCGTTTGAAATACGCAGAAGTGGTGTATATGGAAGTGAGGACTTCGCCCAGTTGTAAGAAAAGAGGTTTTGAACTTTTTAGTATTTTCCGGAGTGAGACTTGTCTATCTCTTGAGATATATAGTTTTATATATTGTTATTTAAGCAAAAGTACACCAGGCTATCTACTGTGTCTACCGCAGTTCATCGATTTTAGCGTTGTAAATCCATAGACTTACCGCTGTCCCATTGGGGGGCAGAAATAATGATACTAAATAGTAAATTTCTCAAATTCTCATATCCACCTGTAAGTCCGTAAACTTACCGTTAACCCATCGTGGTACTCTGACATAAATAGATCTCTTTCACTGTTTATGCTATTTCATGAAAGTGAACTAGGAATGTATTTTGGTGGAAAGAATATTTATTCAAGCCCTTTATGTAATGCCAGATTTCTCGCAATCCTCGTTATAATGTGAAATTTCGAAAATATATCTATACACCGTGGGCCAACAAGGTACTAGAAGCTAAGACATGTTAAAAGTTACCATCATGTCGGATGTATGGAAACTTGTAACAGTTTTAACATGTGTCTCGTAGCTACAATGCTCACTATAGAACAAAAGATAAAACTATTGCTAGAAACCAAGGAGTGGCACAAGAAACATGAAATTTTATACTTGTGATGTAATTGTACTTGACCAATATAAATCTTCCTCTCCGTGGCCATAATAAAACCGGATAAAACAGTGAAGTCTTTCTTACAGCTATTTAGCTTACTGTATCAAAGCTAATCTCCATGTATACCTTGTCTAAATCTCAAATTAATATTATTCTCGCCAATGATGAGATTGTTCGTATGTGACAAT
>NW_013743538.1:0-3132 GCF_000517525.1 Limulus polyphemus
AGTATGGTGGTTATAAATTCGGTAACTAGAGTTACACCTAGGTGCTCATTGAGTGTTGTACCAAATAAGGCTAAAGATGAATATGGTGTTCATAAATTCGGTAACTAGAATTAAACCTAAGTGTTCATGGAGTTGTTGTACCAAATGACGATAAAGATGAGTATGGGGTTACACATTCAGTAACTAGAGTTACACCTATAAGTTCAAAAAGTAGTTGTACCAAGTAAGACTAAAGATGAGTATGGTGGTTATAAATTCGGTAACTTGAGTGACACCTAAGTGTTCATAAAGTAGTTGTACCAAGTAAGGCAAAAGATGAGTATGGTTGTTATAAATTCTGTAACTAGATTTATACTTAGGTGTTCGTTGAGCTGTTGTACCAAATAACGCTTAAGATGAGTACGGTGGTTATAAATTAGGAAACTATAGTTACACCTAGGTATTCGTGGAGTTCTTGTACCAAATAACGCTACAGATGAGTATGGGGGTTACAAATTAGGTAACTAGAGTTAAACCTAAGTGTTCATGGAGTAGTTGTACCAAGTAAGGCTAAAGATGAGTTTGGTGGTTACAAATTCTGTAGCTAGAGTTACACCTGGGTGTTCATGGAGTAGTTGTACCAAGTAAGGCTAAAGATGTGTATGGTGGTTATAAGTTCGGTACTAGAGTTACACCTAGGTGTACGTGGAGTTGTTGTATCAAGTAAGGTTAACGATGAGTGTGGTTATGAATTAGGTAACTAAAGTTTCCCCTAGGTATTCGTGGAGTTGTTGTACCAAATAACGCTAAAGATGAGTATGGTGGTTACAAATTCTGTAACTAGAGTTAGACCTAGGTGTTTATTGAGTAGTTGTACCAAGTAAGGATAAAGATGAGAATGGTGGTTATAAATTCTGTAAGTAGAGTTACACCTAGGTGTTCATAGAGTAGTTGTACCAAGTAAGGCTAAAGATGAGTATAGTGGTTATAAATTCTGTAATTAGAGTTACACCTAGGTGTTCATAGAGTAGTTGTACCAAGTAAGGCCAAAGATGAGTAAGGTGGTTATAAATTCAATAAATAGAGTTACACATAGGTGTTCGTGGAGTTGTTGTACCAAATAACGCTAACGATGAGTATGGGGTTTTACATTCAGTAACTAGAGTTACACCAAGGTGTTAAAAGAGTAGTTGTACCAAGGGAGACTAAAGATGAATATGGTGGTCATAAGTTCGGTAACTTGAGTGACACCTAAGTGTTCATAAAGTAGTTGTACCAAGTAAGGCAAAAGATGAGTATGGTTGTTATAAATTCGGTAATTAGATTTACACCTAGGTGTTCGTGGAGCTGTTGTACCAAATAACGCTTAAGATGAGTATGGTGGTTATAAATTCGGGAACTATAGGTACACCTAGGTATTCGAGGATTTCTTGTACCAAATAACGCTACAGATGAGTATGGGAGTTACAAATTAGGTAACTAGAGTTAAACATAAGTGTTCATGGAGTAGTTGTACCAAGTAAGGCTAAAGATGAGTTTGGTGGTTATAAATTCTGTAACTAGAGTTACACCTAGGTGTTTATTGAGTAGTTGTTCTAAGTAACGCTAAAGATGTGTATGGTGGTTATAAATTCTGTAACTAGAGTTACACCTAGGTGTTCATGGAGTAGTTGTACCAAGTAGGGCTAAAGATGAGTATGGTGGTTATAAGTTCGGTAACTAGAGTTACACCTAGGTGTTCGTGGAGTTGTTGTACCAAGTAAGGTTAACGATGAGTATGGTTATGAATTAGGTAACTCTAGTTACACCTAGGTGTTCATGTAGTGTTGTACCAAGTAAGGCTAAAGATGAATATGGTGGTTATGAATTCGGTAACTAGAATTAAACCTAAGTGTTCATGGAGTTGTTGTACCAAATGACGCTAAAGATGAGTATGGGGTTACACATTCAGTAACTAGAGTTACACCTAGGTGTTTATGGAGTAGTTGTTCAAAGTAAGGCTAAAGATGAGTGTGGTTGTTATAAATTCGGAAACTAGAGTTACACCTAGTTGTTGATGGAGTAGTTGTACCAAGTAAGGCTAAAGATGAGTATGTTGGTTATAAATACGGTAACTAGAGCTACGCCTAAGTGTTCGTGGAGTTGTCGTACCAAATAACGCTAAAGATGAGTATGGGGTGTCACATTCAGTAACTAGAGTTACACCTAGGTGTTCATGGAGTAGTTGTACTAAGTAAGGATAATGATGAGAATGGTGGTTATAAATTCTGTAAGTAGAGTTACACCTAGGTGTTCATGGAGTAGTTGTACCAAGTAAGGCTAAAGATGAGTATGGTGGTTATAAATTTGGAAACTAGAGTTTCCCTAGGTGTTCGTGGAGTAATTTTACCAAGTAAGGCAAAAGATGAGTATGGTGGTTATAAATTCGGTAACTATAGTTACACTTAGGTGTCCATGGAGTAGTTGTGCGAAGTAAGGCTAAAGATGAGTATGGTGGTTATAAATTCGGTAACTAGAGTTACACCTAGGTATTCGTGGAGTTCTTGTACCAAATAAAGCTACAGATGAGTATGGTGGTTACAAATTCGTTAACTAGAATTACACCGAGGTGTTCGTGGAGTTGTTGTACCAAATAACGCTAAAGATGACAATGTGGGTTATAAATTCTGAAACAAGAGTTACACCTAGGTGTTCGTGGAGTAGTTGTACCAATTAAGGCTAAAGATGAGTTTGGTGGTTATAAATTCTGTAACAAGAGTTACACCTAGGTGTTCATGGAGTAGTTGTACCAAGTAATGCTAAAGATGAGTATGGTGGTTATAAGTTCGGTAACTAGATTTACACCTAGGTGTTCGTGGAGTTGTTGTACCAAGTAAGGTTAACGATGAGTATGGTTATAAATTAAATTTGTGACCACCATACTCATCTGTAGCGTTATTTGGTACAAGAACTCCACGAATACCTAGGTGTAACTCTAGTTACCAAACGAATACCGCTAAAGATGAGTATGGTGGTTACAAATTCGGTAACTATAGTTACACCTAGGTGTTTATGGAGTAGTTGTACCAAGTAAGGCTAAAGATTTGTATGGTGGTTATAAATTCGTAACTAGAATCACACCTAGGTGTTCATGGGGTAGTCGTAACAAATAAC
>NW_013743539.1:0-3027 GCF_000517525.1 Limulus polyphemus
TTTATATTAGTTGTAGCAGTGAATATAATCAACCTTACCTAAATTTTATATTGTTGTAGCAGTGAATATAACCAACCTTACCTAATTTTATATTGTTCCTGCAGTAAGGTTGGTTATATTAATATAAAATTAGGTCACTGCTACAACAAGGTTGGTTATATTAACTAATTTTATATTGTTGAAGCAGTGAATATAACCAATCTTACCTAATTTTATATTGTTGGTACAGTACAATACATAATACTTTTCTTACCTAATTTATACTGTTTCTGCAGTGAATATAACCTATCCTACATAATTTAATGTTGTTGCTGCAGTGAATATAACCTACTTTACCTGATTTCATACTGTTTCTGCAGTGAATATAACCTATCCTACATAATTTAATATTGTTGCTGCAGTGAATATAACCTAATTTCTTATTGTGTGTATTGTTTTGAGTGACATTGTTTAAGAGTTGATAATGAGGAACCCACTTTTTTAGAAAATAAAGGTTTTGAGATGACTGGGTAATGAAAAAACTTTATTATAAATGTATGACATTTCGACAAGATTTTGTCATCCTCAGGTACAAATAATTTACAGAGACACATGAGTATATATATGCAGTATAGAACAAAGAGGTCATGACTGGATTTTCCTTTACAGTCTAAAATAGGTACCTTGGTAAACCAGGGTGTTTATTTAGGGTAGGGCTGTTTTCTTCAATTAACATAGCTTGTTTTATATTATGTTTATTGATGTTAGGTTCTTTGTTTAACATTACAGTGTTTTGAATGGATATACAGTAGTTTTTTGAGTTGCAATGGTAGTATTTTATTATATTCAATGAATCTGGTTTCCAATTTTCTACCTGTTTCTTCGATGTAAAATTCTGGACAGTTATCGCATGTTATTTTATACATGTTGGAATTTTGTGGTTCTATGTAATTTTTTATCTAATAATGATCTTAGTTTAGTCCCGGGTTTATGGGTGAATTTGACGTCAACATGAATTTTATGTTTTATGGCAAGTTTTCTCCAAGTGTTGATTATTTTTGAGCTTATGTCAGGGATAAATGGTAAACTGCAGTGTAATGTTGTGTTGTTTTTTGGTTTATTAGTGTCAACTTGTTTGTGAGTTGGGTTTTGAGGTTTTTATTCTCATGGTTATGTGGAAATATTTTGACAATAGTTACTATAAAGTTGTTGGTGTGAATGAAGGAATGCTTTATAGAGTTGATTTCGTCATCTGTGTACTCAGTTGAACAAAGTCTTGAAGCTGTTTGTATAAGATTTTTTAGTATATTAATTATTTTTTTTGGATTCGTGGAATGAATTCCAGGGGATGTAGAGGCCTGTGTGAATTATTTTTTGGTGAATTTTGGTTTTGAAATGTTTGTCAGATCTGATAATGTCGAGGTTAAGAAAAGATAACTGTTTGTTATTTTTGTGTTCAACGGTGAATTTAATGTTAGGGTGCATGGATTTTATGTGTTCAAAATAAAGTGTTTATGTGTCCTATAGAAGCGAAACTGGCAAAAGTGTTTTCGTAATATCTGTACCAGCATAGGGGGAGGATAAAGTGCATTTGTATGGCTTATGTTTCTATCTGGATCATAAATATATTGTGGAGAAGAGGTGAAGAAGGGTTGCCCATACTTAAACCATCTGTTTGGAAAAAGTCTTGTTGTGAATTCTAAAAGTGTGTTGGGAATGTGAATTAAAGACTTGGTGTCATTACTATAGAGATCAACATTACAGCCTTTTTTGACAGGAACTTTGGTGAAAAGTGATACCATATCAAGGCTTTAGGATTTAGTTGGTTGAATGTATTTCTGAAGTTAAAGACATCTTTAAAAAAGGAACCTGCAGAAATTATGTAAGGTGTGAGGGTCCAGGCTATGTATTTACCAAGATTATAGTTAAATGAGTCATAAGTGGATAGTATATGTCGTATGGGACAGTGTTGTTTGGGAATGTCATAGAGCTGTGGTGTGGGTGAGTCAGTTTTCCTCAGATAAATATAAAGATCTTCAGTAATCAAGTTGTCTTTCTTCATTTGTAACAGGGTTTTGTTCAGTTGTTTTTCATGCATGTTTGTCGGGTTGTTTGGGATGGGTTTAAATTTCTTATTGTCTGAAAGGATGTTGTTCATTTTGTTGATGTATTGTGTGTTGTTCATGATTACAGTAGTGTTGCCTTTGTACTTTGTAACAAACTTTTCACAGAAGTTCCCGTCAGAGAAGCCTGTAATATTACTCTTGAACTCTACAGTAATGACCCCAATCCTTTAATTCACATCCCCTACACTTTTTTTGTTTTCCTTTTAGAATTCACAACAAAAAATTTTTTTCCAAACAGATGGTTTAAGTATGGGCAACCCTTCTTCACCTACATATTTATGATCCAGATAGAAACATAAGCCATACAAATGCACTTTATCCTCCTCCTATACTGGTACAGATATTATGAAAACACTTTTGCAGGTTTCACTTCTATAGTACACATAAACTTTTTTTATGAACACAAAATCCATTCACCCTAACATTAAATTCACCATTGAACACAAAAATAACAAACCTCGACATTATCAGATCTGACACACATTTCAAAACCAAAATTTACCAAAAAATAATTCATACAGGCTTCTACATCCCTCGGAATTCTGCCCAAGAATCCAAACAAAAAATTAATGTACTAAAAAATCTTATACACAAAGCTCTAGAACAAAAACCTCAAAACTCAACTCACAAACAAGTTGACACTAAAACACCAAACAACAACACAACATTACACTGCAGTTTATCATTTATCCCTGACATAAGCTAAAAAATAATCAACACTTGGAGAAAACTTGCCATTAAACATAAAATTCCTGTTGACGTCAAAATCACCCAAAATGTTAGTTTGAGCTCCGTCATGTTGAACCATTGTTAAATTAGTTTATGAGCTACTGTCATGTTGAACCAATGTTAAGTTAGTTTATGAGCTCTGTTATGTTTGAACCAATGTTAAGTTAGTTTATGAGCTCTGTTATGTTGAACC
>NW_013743540.1:0-3954 GCF_000517525.1 Limulus polyphemus
TATATATATATACATAACCCCCCAAACAGAAATATGATGTTAAGTAAAGATTATAAATAACTTAGAAACAAGATTTTTAGAAGTAGCCTAGACAGAAATCTAGTATACAAACTAATAAGGTTACACTGATCCACAAAATTACGTCATGTTCCAAAAATGAATCATTCCTTGGCAATGTAAAATAACTTACGTGGTCAGAATAACTTTAGTGATAAGATCCGAAGAAGGCCTAAAAGTTTCACTTTCTAATCCTGGTAAGTAAGAAGCTGGAAAAGAAAAATGCCTAACTAACATTGATATGTGTACGGACATACACAAAAATAAAATCAATAACTCTTCAACACAAGCTACACTTTTATGGATAAATAATACTTACAAGAAAGTTCAGTTTTTCTAAATCTCGTTTTACTTTCCAATTTCATTCGAGGATATTTTGATCGAATATATTTTAGCTACTTAAAGCTTCCTATTACAACTGGTGCATTTATTAAAAATATACTATGTTATTTCTTGTGTTTCTCCATTCTAATTACTAACACGGACAAGAAAAAAAATGTTACAGTATAACTTATTTCAATTTTTGATCATCTAATGTTTACATAATTTCCTAACAAACTTGTAAGTGTGTAACAATCTAGATAATCTGTTCTAATGGTTACGTAACTTCTTGAGATAAGTATGGATGTGAAACAATCTAAATAATCTGTTTTAATGGTTACGTAACTTCTTGAGATAGGTCTGGATGTGTGATGAACTAGATAATCTGTTCTAATGGTTACGTAACTTCTTGAGATAAGTATGGATGTGAAACAATCTAAATAATCTGTTTTAATGGTTACGTAACTTCTTGAGATAGGTCTGGTTATGTAATGATCTTGATAATCTGTTCTAATGGTTACATAACTTCTTGAGATAGGTCTGGTTATGTAACGATCTTGATAATCTGTTCTAATGGTTACATAACTTCTTGAGATAGGTCTGGTTATGTAATGATCTAGATAATCTGTTCTAATGGTTACGTAACTTCCTGAGATAGGTCTGGTTATATAATAATCTACATAATCTGTTTTAATACTTACATAATTTCTTGATATAGGTCTGAGTTTGTAATCTGCTAAGAGAATCTACTTTGGAAAAGTCCACAATCTTGCCTCGCTTGCGACGTTGCCGTTTCTTCTTTGTTTGCTGATCCATCAAGTCGGCTTCTTTGTTGAGAGCGACCTCTGTTGTAGTGGAAATATCAAGAAATCAGTAACAAAATGTTTGATCAATAACATTTAATAATTCCAATAGTGCTGAGAAAAAAAATGCTCCATGAGAAGACATAAATTTAACAACCAGAATGTTGACCTTTGAAATTAAAAAATTATATCAGTCAACCAAATTGATTCAGATTTTCATATACACACACATACAGCAAAATTTAAATACACACACACATATATATACACACACATAAGAAAAAATATTAATACACACACACACATATATACACGTGTTTAACAAGTTTTCTCTTACGCTTAATACTATATACATATATAACCAATAGAAAGCCAGGGTTTTCATCTATCAAATGACGTATTATATTACCTTGTTTTCTGAACAGATAACTGTCAATTTCTCTGTTAGTATAAGCTTTGTTCCTGTGGGAAAGATAACAACTAGCTTGGATGAATTTGTAACGATTCTTGTTATATAGTTAGAAAGCCAGAAAAATTGTGATAGTTATGAGAAATTGTCTAATTTTTGGATATCACTATTCTGTGTTTTTTGGTGCATTATTTAATTAAATAAATAAATATTATTTAGTGCATTACCACCATTAGTATAAAAAAGTAGGTTTAAGTGTCATCGACAGTTGACAGAAAAAAAAAAGACGACCCAGGTAAGTACTTTATTCCCTGTTTTTGATTTATATTCTTTATTATTATAAAAGTAACTAAAATGTAAAAATAGGAATCTCTTTGGGTTAGTTAAAGTTATATTAGGTAAGATAAATAATAATAATATAATAAAAATGTTTCAAGAGGCATGCATGCGAGCAGCTCTGAGTGGCTTGTGGGTAATGTAATTCGATAGCGTAATGTGAGCAACATGTTCCCCAAGTGATTTACAACATATAATGTTGTGAATAACAGTTCAAAGGGCAATCAAAAAACAATAAAATGTAAGTATAAATAAATGTACACTGTTACAAGTTTAAAGCTACTTAGAATAAACGAATGTAGTTTTATGTTATAATCTGAAGTCATTCTAGAAAGAAAAAAATGGTAATTTAGATTTATTTTAATATTTTTGGGTGGTTACAAGATCGGTCAAATTGACCAACCTTGTAGAGAGTTCGAGTAGAGAAAATAACAAATAAAATATAAAGTTTTACTGAAAACAAATGTTTGAAATGTATTTACGAGGTTATATAAATTACGCAAAGATTTTTGAGATGAAGAAAAGCATTTTTAATCTTAACGTGAAAATCACCTTGCACTCGGACTAGTCAAAAAAAGACTTGATATATTCATGTACAAATCTTTATCAAACATACTTCATTAAAATATCTGATTTATTGAAAATCTGCCAAATTTTGTGAAAATATACATACTATATTAAAAGTTAGTAGTATTAAAACTATAATGACTTTAAACTGGTACAAAGTGGTGACGTGGTCGGTAGAGAGAATTAAAAGATAATAAAATTACTAAGTTGTCTTCAAGAAAAAGTCTCATGAATTTGGTAGCTTCACTCCATAAAAACTTATTAGAGAAGCCCTGATCTTGGAAAGGCATACTCAGGTTCTCCCAGTTCGAAAGCTGTGAAGGGATGTTCAATAATGAGAAACATATTATATTACCTACCTAAGTCAGCACAGAAATCCTGTAGTCCTTGAATAGCACTTTTTTCTATAAGAGCTGCAAAAAAAGTTCCTAATATTAGATATTTTAAGACATAAAAACATACTAAAGTTAAAGTAATTGTCAGAACCTTAAATGTTACTTTTATTTTCCTTTATCAAATAAAGCATTTTTTCTAGATATAACTAAAATCAATTGTTATAATGGTTGTATGACTTTGATGAAGACATAATTAAGATAACTGTGATAATGGTTGTATGACTTTAATGAAGACAACTAAGATAACTGTGATAATGGTTGTTTGACTTTGATGAAGACATAACTAAGATAACTGTGATAATGGTTGTATGACTTTAATGAAGACATAACTAACATCAATTATGATAATGGTTGTATGACTTTAATGAAGATAACTATGATAATGGTTGTATGACTTTCATGAAGACATAACTATGATAATGGTTGTATGACATTGATGAAGATAACTATGATAATGGTTGTATGACATTGATGAAGACAACTGTGATAATGGTTGTGTGACATTGGTGAAGACATAACTATGATAATGGTTGTGTGACATTGGTGAAGACATAACTAAGATAACTATCATAATGGGTGTATTACTTTAATGAAGTGTTAAATAGAAGAATAAACCCAGTATAATGTCATGAATGATATATTTTCCAGATTATACTTCTCAAATGTCTGATCAAAGTGTATTTCTGGGTATAATGTTATTCTCATTCTGAAGCATGTGTGTTTTCTGTGATAACTTTATTCAGTGCAATTCCTTATGTTACACACAATGATATGGTGTTTCTTACATTTCACAAGTCCCCAGACAGACTTCTTGTATTGAATGTTGCCATGGACACAAAGTCTGCACTGATTGCTGGCAACTTTTGATAAACAGTAGTGAGATTTTACAGAGAATGTGTCGCTGTAGGGAATCCCCGTACTGACCACATCGCAAACAACTACATACACCTGACCTGGTTTACTGTGCTTCAGCAGTCTCTAGTATAACAATAAAATATATATCCACTGATTATGGTATTTACTTAAATAACAAAGCAGTCTCTAGTAGAACAACAATATATATATA
>NW_013743541.1:0-2820 GCF_000517525.1 Limulus polyphemus
AAAGTGTGGATCTTTTGTGTTTGTCAAATACAATCAACTATTATTAAACATCTTACCAAAGTGTGGATCTAATGTGTAGTCAACGACAATCAACTGCTATTAAACATCTTATTAAAGTGTGGATCTTTTGGGTTTGTCAACTGGAATCAACTGTTGTTAACTTCTTACCAAAGTCTGGATCTGCTGCTCTCATTTTTTCTAAAGTCATGTTTAAACCACCCGAAGTTTCATCATCATACCATCCCACAATCTATAACAGAAACAGAAGATAATAATTCATACTGTAGTCTTTAAATTTTGACAAACTTTATTATTTTTTTGCCAATAAATAGAAGACTTTCTAAAATTATATCTGATCTATATGGCGGTCTTAAAAATGAAATTTAAAAAAATGTTTTTTTATATCTGTAAAATTTTACAAACTATAAGCCATTTAAGCAACTATGCTAAAAGTACAGAAACCAGTGTAGACAATAAACTTGAAATTACAAACGTCAATATGCACAAAATTAGGTTATATGATTTGTATTTTTGATGTATGTTCATATTTCTCAGTTATCGAAATATTGGGCTATTTTTTCATAATTGAAATGGTCAAGTTAAAAAAGTTTTCTGTTACCTGAGTAAGAGCTGAATCAAAAAGTTTACATGCTTCGTTGCTGGGCGTTGATAAAACAAGGCCTTGTTGTGCCCACTCCTATAAAAAAAAACTGTTTTGAAAGGGACAAGGAAAGTATAACATAGAAAATATCTATCCTTGCTTATTGACAAATTAACCAAAAACAGTAAAAATTACTTCATATTTAATTTGTAGAAAGAATTAGTAACTAGTTAGGGTAGACAGAACTATAACAGCAATCACCACCAACTACAACAATCAAAGAAAGAAAGAATTTGGTTATCACTCTTATAGTGCACCCAAAGTGCAACATATTCTTACAACAACAGGTTGTGAGCCATTAAACCTGGAATTCAAAACCCACTTTAATGACAGATAACAACTAAATTAAAAATATTGTCATTATACAGTTGGTCACATCTTTACCTAACTCAAAATAACATATTCACCAAGATACATCAATCTGAAAGTACACCACTACATGCTATATAATAAATAAACCAAGGGAAAGATATTACATTGGTAATAACAGTTTTCAGTAACCAGATGAAACAACACCAGTATATAATAATACAAAGCATGAAATCAATCCCCCCAACTAAAAAAAATATAGCAAAGTTATAATTTTTTTATTTTTACTTAAAAAAAAGTATACACTTTGTATTATTACTGGTACATTCTTTTATTGTGATTAAAAGCTATTATTACCACTGTAATTTTTTTTCCCAAGTCTTCATTATTATCACTTGTGGAGCCATCATTAACACAGATTGTGTTTTGTTGTAAAGCAAAAAACTGCACAATGGGCTATCTCAATATCTGTGCTGTACCCACAGCCAGTATTTAAATCCTATTTTGAACATTACAAGTCCTCAGACTTACCACTGATCCAGTGGGGAGCATTAATACATTAATCAAAAGAGAAAGAGCAAAATGTATAAAAAAACGAAAATGGAAAAAGAAAATTTCATAATAATACTTTAAATTTTAACCGTTTTAACGATTTACAAACTGTAGGGCTGCAAGTCCAGTAGGCCATCACTTTAATGTAAAATTGAGCTTTACCATTTTGGGCAGTGATGCATGATAATAACCTTTACTCTACTGATAATAAGAAAAAACATTTTATTTCAGTGAACATTTGATCATTGTGGCTTCATCAGGGCTAATTATTGTACTAGAAGAAGTAGTAGTAGTAATTTGTAACCCTGATGATACCTGAATGTTTGGTTTGATATGATAAGCCAAAGAAATACTCAAATAGTGATAAGCGTTATTAACTAGCTGTCTTACAGTTCAATTTACTCTAGTTTAACCCTCAGTTAAAATTAAACTTCCAAGCCAGGTTTAGCATAATTATTACATTAGGCCAAACGAAAGAAAAGTCATAAATCGGTGATAAACTAAGATTAAAAAACTGCTTACCTTTCCATCCCTGAAGTGTGACAGAAGCATTTTTGTAGTTTTCAACTTCAAGCCAACTTAACTTCTAAGTTCTACTTCTATTGTTCGAGCACTACTTACACTGTTACAGCTGCTATGTTTTAAATATTACAGAAAAAGCAATGGATGTGTGTATATATATACAACTTATTTAAAAAAAAAAGATATCGTTTTACTTATAACTTTAAGTTTTACGACGTCCAAGCACGTGATAATGCATTTCACCAAATATTTTGGGTGAAGGTCATTTAGACACAATTACAGTTCTGTTCCCAGGCCCTCCGACAGGATGGTGGGGGGGGGGGGGCAAAGGGTGCAACTACCCATTGGCCCGGACGAATGAAATCTGAAACCAATTTGTTACATTTCCGTTTGTTAATTGATTTTCCGTAAATCCGTTCGGAAGAAACTTTAGCGACACAAGTCCTTTCTTAAATAAAACTGGTTTATTCTTTCTGAATATAACTTTGCGATACACTTAATTTCAACAGTCGCGCTATAATTCTTAACGTACGTTTCACGTGCTCGACTCCAAAAATACTTATGTTACGTCTCCGTTTGTTAATTGATTTTCCGTAACTTCGTTCCGACGAAACTTAAGCGACACAAGTCTTTACTTAATAAAACTGGTTTATTCTTTCCGAATATAACTCTGCGATACACTTAATCTCAATACTCGCGCTAAAACAACACTGTAACGAACGAACGTTAACTTCAACAATACCCTGTGACTGGACCGGATTGTATGGATGTTTAGG
>NW_013743542.1:0-3581 GCF_000517525.1 Limulus polyphemus
CCTGTCATTTCTGTAGAGACTTCCACGCAGTTTATCGTTTTAGTTAAAATATTTGACGGCAAAAATTAATCCGGATTACGAAGCTTAGACACTTTTTCATAAACTTTCCAGAGAGGCATCAGTAGCATAAAATATAATAACATTATTTCAAGTAAGCCTAATCTTTTAACTCATATTTGTTGTTTCGAGAAATGTTTAAGCCTACTTTTATTGGCCAGAAAGAAACGCCCCCTAACGTCTTATTTGTTGTAAATATTGTTGAACATGCTAGACATTCTTGGCACTTTTTCAATAAGAAAGATCATATTATGTACAGAGTTTGTTACCCTCAGTTTTTAAATATTTTTTAGGAGCCTGGCATGATCTGGTGGTGAGGGCGCTCAACTCGCAGTCTGCGGGTCGTGGGATCGAATCAGCTACTGAACATGCTTGCCATTTCAGTCGTGGGGTTGTTATAACTTGACACTCAATCCCACTAATCATTGGTATAGAATAGACCAAAAGTTAGCGGTGCGTGCTGTTTATTAGCTGCCTTCCCTCTTGTTTATCACTTAATAATTAAGGACGCAAACAGTCCTCGAGTAGCTCCACGAGAGGTGGAGCATCTGTTAAATGTCCATAAATACAGGAATTAAAAAAAAAAGTCTTTCATATTATTGATATGTGTGATTTTTGTGTTGTTTTAAGGAAAAGTAAACTTTTCACACGGGCGATACTAAGTTAGTTTGGAAAGTTCAGGTGGCGCTGTTAAATATATCTTATTCGAGTTCAAAATAACTAAGAAAGTTCTGCATTGGAAAACGTAAGATATTTATAGTCACACGAATTTTAATGCTAAAAAGTTCAGGTGGCGCTGTTAAAAAGGGCAAATAATTTTAGCGCAACTGTACAAAATATTCAAACTACATTGTAAAATTTGATGTCAATAATTTCAAGAAGAACAGAATTAAAAACAGTAAAGTTTAGCCTAAATTGAGCGATCGTAAACGTATCAGTGACGCTGGATTTATTCTACGGTTAAATACAGTGACATTGTCATCTGTTTTCGATTTGTCTTATGTTTCATTACAGCAGTAGTAACTGACGCTCTGTTTCAGCTATTGGGCCGGATATGGCCTAGTGGTTAGCGGGTTTGAAATAATATGAATTCGAGGATTCATGGCTCGCGTCAAAAAACAAACCGCGATCAGCACTCTGATACCACAGATAAGCTAAAAGAGTGGCTGTCCAATCCCACTATTTGCCCCCCCCCCCAATGGCACAACGGTATGTCTGTAGACTTACAACGCTAGAAACTGGGTTTCGATACCTGTGGTGGGCAGAGCACAGATAACCCATTGTGTAGCTTTGTGCTTAACTACAAACAAACAAAGAAATCTACTATTTGGTCGTAAAAAGAGTATCCCAAGGGTTGGCGGGTTTACTGTTAACTAGCTGCCCTTTTCTAGCCTACCATTTAAAAATTAGGGACGTCTGTTATTTAGCATTGCACGAAAGTTCTAATCCGATCAAAAAACTGACTTTTAGGTGTCTCACACAATATTCACCATACTTTTTTTTACGAAACTTTTTATATTTTCTTGAAATTATGAGAAAATCATAATATCGTTGCAAAGCAAGGAATTAGAAAGGAGTCAAAGTTCAAATTTTCCATGAACCCGGATGTGGTATAACGAGCTATTATTTCTTAGTTTGTGATCAACAAGAATTAATTAAAACAACCACGCCCCACTGGGGGGGGGATTTTTCGACGACATGTTTGTTTCTTAAACTCAAACCTATACAATGGGCTATCTGTGCTCTGGTCATCGTGGGTATCGAAGCTTGAATTTTAATGGTATAAGCTCTCAGCACGTCTAACTTCTATTCGATTTCAGTCCACGTTCACTGTAACATATCAAAATTTACAGTGTCGATGGCATCCGTTATCCTGGTCTTTAGCTCCGTGATGTTTGCTGTAGGTGTGCGATACACGGTATCCTTAACATACCCCCATACTTCTTTCCTGTATTGGCGACTGTAATTACGCTGCACCACAGTCGCTGACTTGGTTCTGCAAGTCAAACGACGCTTGTTTGTTTTTTATTGCATGGTTGCCATTTTATGGGGGTAACACTACTCACTGGAATAAAACAAAACATGACAATATACACTGTTTGAGTTTGGCTACAAGATGTTAAAAACTACATGGTTGTATTTCCTTAGTTATCTAATTATTAAATTTTAAAAAGGAAAGATAATTTTGGACCACCCTGTACACTACACATTTGTTGATTGGAAAATTAGGCGATTTAGGTTTAATTTTCCAAATATATATATAAAACTATATCCACAGAAGATCAACACGTGTTGTATTTGTTTATGAGGATAAACGAAGTGGCCCTATTACTTCCAAAACGTTTTATTATTATTTAGCTATAACGCCCTCCATTGACTTTTCTGGCATGTTTTAAGGTGACTCTAATCCATGAGAATGTACACGTGTCTCATGTGTGCTAAAAATAGAGGCACATCCGTCTTTTTATAGCTCACAGTGGCACATTCAAGAATCCTCAGCGAAACGTTGATACGAAACTGTTGGGTTTCTTTAAGCCTGATGTTTCATTAAACAGATACATTCAATCAAATAGCCACCAAAGATCGTCAGCGAAACGTTGATACGAAACTGTTGGGTTTCTTGAAGTCGAGCAGGTTCTTTAACAGCTGTTCTGCAAAATTCCTGTCATGTTACACATCATGATAAGGTTACCATGGCCACGGGTTACACATTATTACACATTGATACGGTTACCATGGCCACGTGTTACACATTAGGAAACTGTAGCGGGTGACAAAATAGTTTTATATCAAACATCTGCGTTAGACGCAGCGTGTGACCATGGTAACGTATCTAGATGTAATAATGTATAATGTATTACCATGGTAACCGTATCAAGAGATAAATCAATGTGTAACCAGTAACCATAGTAATCGTATCACGAGGTGTAATAATATGTAGCTTGTGGCCATGGTAACCGTATTATGATGTGTAATAATGTGTAACACGTGGCCATGGTAACCATATCAATGTGTAATAATGTGTAACATGTGGCCATGGTAACCGTATCACGAGGTGTAATTAATTCATTTATAACACCTGTTGATATAATAACAATGTAATATTCATAAATCGTTTATCATCCTTCCATTAAAGACAGTAATGTTTAACTAAGTAGAATAAAATATGCTGGGGATCACGTGCCTTCCAGCAGTAGGGATCACGTGCTTTCCAGGATTAAGAATCAATTGTCTTTTAACAGCAAAAATCACGTGTTTTTAAACAATAAAAAATCTCGTGTGTCTTTGAGCGGCAAAATTCACATGTCTTCTTACAGTAAGAAATGATAATATAGAAAAAGAAACTACCGTTAAACTGTATATGTGTGTGAACTATCATACCGTTAAACTGTGTATATATGTGTGAACTATCATACCGTTAAACTGTGTATATGTGTGAACTATCATACCGTTAAACTGTGTATATGTGTGAACTATCATACCGTTAAACTGTGTATATATATGTTGTGAACTATCATACCGTT
>NW_013743543.1:0-2812 GCF_000517525.1 Limulus polyphemus
TCTGCAAACATATCAATGTACCACTGCATGATAGCTTATAGTTAGAAACAGAACATCCTCATTTCTTGAAAAAACATCTGCTTGCGTCAAGGGCTTCGATATTATTACATGCAGATTAATTAATATTAATGAACAAAGGTTAATTAGATATTAATTATTTTATTTTGCAAATTATGTAGCTACATATTTATTGATTTGAATATTAATTAATTCATTACGTAGAATTAATAAATCATTAATTTGCATATATGTAATTAGTTAACTAATTATTTATTTTGTACCTGATTCACCATTAATTATTAACTTGCATATCATTTGCATATTGATTACTTATCACGTTGCCTCCCAGTGGCTCAGCGGTATGTCTACGAAAACTTACAACGCTAGAAACTGGGTTTCGATACCCGTGGTGAGCAGAGCACAGAAACCCATTCTGTAGCTTTGTGCTTACTTTAAACAAACAAAACTTATGACGTCACACTCCCAGTCCTATATTGCCACCCTAACTACTTGCGGGTGATGAAAAGACTGTTAATCTTGTTATTAACATGGTTTAGAGAGGAAAGCTACCACCACGTATTATAAAGAATCCGGTTGGTTCTGTAAAGTAAAGGCCTTCCAAGTAATACGGTTGCGATCCTAGCGCTAATGTTGGTTACTATCGAGTGTCACTTTCTCACTTGCTGTTGTTTGTTGGTATGTATTGACAAAAAGTCATGATATCTAATCAAAAACACCTTATGTGTGAAAAAACGGTGCAGTCAAAAAAAGATTGAGTGTGTGACTTAAAGGAATGATGTCAAAATTGGTGGCCAAACTGGCAACTACACTTATACCAATGATAATAATTTTACAGCAAATATTCATTCATTAGTTAGCTAGGCCGCGTATTTTGTTTTACGACCATCATGCCCCAAGTTGCCACAAATTATTATTAGAAATTAATCGAGAATCTAAAACAGCATTATAAAGTAATAAAAACATGAAATATAAAGCACATGAAGCCTTTTAAAATATATAAAATATCACAATACAAATTGTAATATTGCGTAACACGTTTGTTTTATTGGTAGCGTAAAAATTTGTTATAACATATTTCTGTCTGTGGTTTATCGCGTCAACTGTAGTTTATTTTGTTTCCAAGGTATTCATTTATGAGATTTATTTACATAATTTGTAATGACTAGTAAAACACACACTAAACAAGTCTCTTTTTGTGAAAATATTTTATGTATTAAGAAATATACATTAGATACGTTTTGTAGGATAAATTCAAACGACTTCCCATTAACTCCTCAACTACAAAATGACGCAGAACTCGTTTCACTAAGTTGTCGTTTTAACTCATTAATTACAAGAGTGCTATTTCTTCTGAAACACAAACTTTTCTCATCGTTCCCCCTTGGCAAAACATTTAAACGAGCTGTTATTTACTGTTAGGTCATTTATTTTTCCATGGAACTTACTCACATATTGACTTAAGGGTATATTTAAGTCTAAATGTAGATTACATTCTTTAGGGTTCAAACATAAAAAGGTGTAAATTATTTAAATATCCTGAACATAATTGTAGGCATATTAAATCAACTAATGGATGAATTTAATTACGCATAAACGGACATGTAAAATTAATGAACTAAGACAAATAAGTATATATATATAATCACGGTCTTTGAGAATGTGACATAGGCAGTACATCATAGTCTGTTGTTTTTTTCAGTGTTCTACCGCGGATACCAGTCTCCGATGTTTAGATTTATCATGTGGCAGAAAAAAGGCATACTAAAAAATCAACGATTGGTTGATGAAGACAGAATTATGCAAAGGAAGAACCAGTACGATTAGAGCTAGATGGCTTCAAAGATGTATATACGGACATGTACATTTAAAACAAAACAAATCCAGTATGCGTAATTACGCTTTTGGATAATGTGACCTAAGTATTACATCTCAGCTCGTTGACGTTTTTATGCTGTGCCCACGGCGAATATCGAACCCCGATGTTTAGCGTTATTATATGGCATAAAAATTGTTAAGAGCAAACTAAAAATGAATCAATGGTTGATGGAGGTAATATTTGAAGAAAAAAAAAAGGATCGGTACGACTGTAACTGTACACACGTGCCTTCACTGAGACTAGGTCAGTCAGTGAACACCCCTGCTCGAAACATTTCCAACCTGCACTCAGTTTTGTTAATAAAATCAACGAATTTTATATGTATTTTAACAATGGGGAAGGTACTCTCCATTTCTTTTCACTGCTAGCATCGACTATAGCACTTTACTATAAACTTTTTGGTGACACAATTTATGCTCTTCATAAAAGGTTCGTGACCTCTGAGCTTGTACGTTTGAAAATGGTGCTGCAACCAAACTACAAAACTTTTTCGACTTTTGTAGTTATTATGGTAAATACATAAGCAAACATACATTTTAAACGTCAACTGATTTATTATTGTAGCTATTGCAACTACATAAGTGATTGTGCATGGGTACATGACAAATAAAAATCCAGATTTTGTTGTTTATTATAGTAAAATGTGGTCGAAACTTAATAGTAAATGTTTGTTAGGCAAGAAATATATTTTTGCGAGCTAAAGTTTTGTCTTTTACGTGAACATTATTTAGATACAAAGGGAGGTAATGACATGTTTGTCTCATGTCAATTCTAGCTTGTCAAACTAGTTGACAACTACATTTTGTGAGAATGTGAAAGTTGACATTCTCTTTTACTTTGTTTGCCACAATTTATCTTTGTTCGGTTGATATTCCTTGTTTTTGATAGTATATAACTTTGTTCGGATGATGTTCC
>NW_013743544.1:0-3055 GCF_000517525.1 Limulus polyphemus
ATTCACCAAATATTCTGTTGTTACACTACTATTCACCAAATATTCTGTTGTTACACTACTATACACCAAATATTCTGTTGTTACACCACTATACACCAAATATTCTGTTGTTACACTACTATTCACCAAATATTCCATTGTTCCACTACAAATCAAATAATATTTTACTGATTACATATTTCATTTAAGTGTGGCACCGTAGAATGTGTAAAATCACCAAATATCTAATGTCGCGTATGTTTAACATCGTATAATATGTAAAAATGTTACACAGTATCAAAACGTGTAACATCAAGAAATATCGCTAAAATCCTGGGTCCGAGTTTCGTCTAATTGGTTAAGATATGGATTGAATGGACCGAGGATCTCGGTTTCGAGACGTGGTGCTACTAAACATGCTCACTTTCAGTCGCTAGAGGGACATTAGGGTAATAATTAATATAAATGTTTGGTTAATAGTGTCTGGCATCGCAAGTATTGTTGGTTTATTTTATTATTAAATATAGGGGGAGCTAAATTGTAAAACCAAAACCAAAAACGAACTTTATAAAATTTGAATGGTAAATTATGGACCTTTGCTTATATATTTATTACGTAACAGTTAATATTAGATTGTATAAAAACTAACCTTCAAACTTAACTGTGCTAGAAACTTGTTTTTTCTAACTATCGTTAATCAGTAGAAAACGTTTAGGAACTTTGAATATTTTAGAACTAACTCACTTTTGTTTTTGATTTGGATTATTGTCCTATTTGTGGTATTTAGATATACAGGATATCTATAACATTGTATATTTTGTATGCAAGATTTCTTAAAGGGATTAGTTTGTTATCTAATTCAGATGGATCAGAAAATCCTGGACAGTCAGACTACAATAGAACCTACAACAGTGACCTCTCATGAC
This sequence comes from Limulus polyphemus, assembly GCF_000517525.1. Classification (NCBI taxonomy): domain Eukaryota; kingdom Metazoa; phylum Arthropoda; class Merostomata; order Xiphosura; family Limulidae; genus Limulus; species Limulus polyphemus. The sequence continues at coordinate 906 of NW_013743544.1, forward strand.
AGCTCTATTTTAACACATTCGTCCATTGGGAGTTCATCACCTTCGACTTCCTTTACATTGGGGCCTTCACCACCCTCCTCAACTGTGGAATCCTCTTCAATATCTTCTACATGGGGACCTTCACCATCCTCCTCAACTGTGGAATCCTCTTCAATATCTTCTACATTGGGACCTTCACCACCCTCCTCAACTGTGGAATCCTCTTCAATATCTTCTACATTGGGACCTTCACCACCCTCCTCAACTGTGGAATCCTCTTCAATATCTTCTACATTGGGACCTTCACCACCCTCTTCAACTGTGGAATCCTCTTCAATATCTTCTACACTGGGGCCTTCACCACCCTCCTCAACTGTGGAATCCTCTTCAATATCTTCTACATTGGGGCCTTCACCACCCTCCTCTTCGACTACCCCTACAGGGGCCTCACCTACAACCACTGAAGCTCCAAAGATGTGCTCAGAAAATATGGAGGAAAAAGAGACCGGGTGTACCGACACTTCCCAAGTGATTATTGGCTTTACTGGGTAATTCAATGATTTGTCAATTTTCCTGGAATTTTTAAGAAATATTGAAAATAAAACAAAAAATCTAACAATAATACTATACATTTACTTTTTTACGTTTTAGTAAAAGAAAACAAACATAATTTCTCTTGGCAAATGGTATTTATTTCAAAGCAACCGAAAGCAATTGTTTAATGGTTGTATTATTCTGGCCAACCACTCAGTAAGACAACTGTTCTGTTTAATGGTTGTATCATTCTGGCCAACCACTCAATAGGACAACTGTTCTGTTTAATGGTTGTATCATTCTGGCCAACCACTCAATAGGACAACTGTTCTGTTTAATGGTTGTATCATTCTGGCCAACCACTCAATAGAACAACTGTTCTGTTTAATGGTTGTATTATTTTGGCCAATCACTCAATAGAACAACTGTTCTGTTTAATGGTTGTATTATTTTGGCCAACCACTCAATAGGACAACTGTTCTGTTTAATGGTTGTATTATTTTGGCCAACCACTCAATAGGACAACTGTTCTGTTTAATGGTTGTATTATTTTGGCCAACCACTCAATAGGACAACTGTTCTGTTTAATGGTTGTATCATTCTGGCCTTTTGACATCTTTCTATAAATAAAAATAGAAAACAGAAAGAAAAAACGAGGAAGAAACAAAAGTAGTTTTAGTTAAAAATGGTTAAAGACATAACTATGAAAAGACCAGACAAAACAAAGGGATTCGTATTAGCTATGTATTCTGATTTAATTAAATTCATAACTTGATGAAACGCACATGGTATCGGTTTAGTTGAACTGAAGGATTTATTCGCCCGATCTGAGTAACTAAATCGTTCGACAACTGGCTCTCTGTATATGGTGCGTTAAAGTTAATACATTAAATCGAGCTGCTAACCAGAGACTTGGATGTAATTCGGAGATACTTAATTAGTAGTCTTCTTATTAATCATGCAATTTCTGAAACATTGTTCTTTATTGTTTTTTTTATCTAGCGCTTTTGCGCTTCTGTAGGTTGAAACCACTAATACTCTTTGTTCAGAATAAGGTTTTAAAGACCAGAATGTTTGAATTAGCAACCTGTCTAGGTAGTAAGGTAATTATAGATTTGTAACGAAAGTACACATCAATCTCTCTCTACGGCGTCTGCAGGTTCTAGCTTTGTTACAAAAGTATCCTGTCGAAGAAGTCAGGGATTTATAACTTTTATATACGTATTATTTTTGTTTAACGTGTTCCCTCTCAACGCAGACAAGTAACGTCAATTGACCGTGATCTTAACACGACACGATTATAGTGACACCAAACTGGACTACACAAAAACTAAATATATATATATATTCATTTGCTTTTATGATCAACTTTATTAATTTATTTGATTTTTTAACTGTTTTGTAAATAATAACTGATTTTCTCACCAGCCACAAGAATGGATTGTTTGATAAGGGTCCTCACATGGCTCTTTGTACCAACAATATCTCACCTGGTTTCACCATTTCTCCTCCTTTTGAGATCCTTTACTTGACCGTTCCTGGATTGTGTTCAGACGGGCAACTCGTCGACAAGTGATACCTGTGATGATGGTGTGTATATATAGTCATTATAACTATTAAATTTTCATGTTTTATCA
>NW_013743545.1:0-897 GCF_000517525.1 Limulus polyphemus
CAATTAATAGATTGTTCTGCATTCTGTGGCAATATTGCAGCATGACAGAAGAGGAACTCAAACTTGCATGCACAAGATTAGTGGACAAATACCCAGACGATCTCTCAGAATCCATGAAGAAGAAATGGGGCACCTTAAGGCAATACATGCATCAAACTTTGGTGGAGATATGAGCAAACTAAAACTCATCAAGAGCTTCTTAAGGAGCACGATGACACAGGAGAGACTGAATGACCTAGCCATCCTTAGTATTGAGAGCAAACTTGCAGGGAGAATTGACTTCAGTGAAATAAAAAAAACATTTGCTTTACAAAAGGCACGTAAAGCATGTTTTGTTTAGTCATCATAATTCTGCATTACTGAATTCATTAAAGTGTGTGTAAACTTTCAATAAATTATCCAATTAAATGAACAGATGTTTACATTTTTTCTTTTCTCAAAATGATATTGTTGATTGTTAAAGACCGTTCTTTGTCCACAGAAAACTCCACAAAGGAAATCGGCACTTTAAGCCGGAACTTAATGGTATTAAGAATTAAAATATTGCTAAAATTACTAAAAGTCTAGAGATTCCCTCTTAATCTGCCATCAGGGGCGACCCCAGCCCCGGGGCCTGCCACTGTTCTCAACGGCCCGCCTAGGTGCTTTTCCTTTACAGTTAGCCCTTGTGTAAATTTGCACAAATAAATGAAGGAAACAAACAATATTCTGAAAGTTTGATGTTTACTTTTTCTCAGTACTAAATATTATATATCAAATGGTACAGTGTTTCATAGCATATAGATGTGGTTAAAGTTTAAACTATGAATTAACTAAACATTGGTTTCATGTAATGTTTTGTAGGTGTGGGACTTCTAAGACATTTTAAATTCCAGGTTATACAGTCGTGAGCAGAGC
>NW_013743546.1:0-3733 GCF_000517525.1 Limulus polyphemus
GGACGTTTCTGATGAAGAGGTTGATTTAAACGTTACAGTTGCTGACTATAGATCTCTGCATTGACAGTTCGCTGTGGATTGAAGAGTTAGAAATGAATTACTCATTTGATGTCCAACCAAATGCAGCTCATCACTTTCTGCGGATGGAGTCCAGGTTTTGAGGTCGAAAGTGGTTTTTGTCTAGGACTGAGTCATTGTTTTTGGCGTTTAATATTCGCATATAGAATTCATTTTTCATCACCGGTGACAATTCTGTCCAAAAATGGTTTACACGCATTACGCGCCAGAAAAGACGAAGCAACGTTCACACGTTGGAAACGATGGTCATCGGAGAGTTCGTGAAGCACCCAAACACCTTTTTTATGGAGTTTTCCCATATTCCTTAGATGTTTACGTATTGTTTCATGAGAGACCTGCAATTTCAGGCCCATTTCAGGAGTGTGTTGCCTTGGGTTAGACTCAACAAGCGTTTTCAGATCATCAATATCAATTCCAATACATCGGCCCCTGTCATCATAGTTTTTAAGGCTAAAGTCACCTGAACGAAATTTGCTGAACCATCGTTGACACTTAGGAACGTTCAAAACATTTCCATAAACTTATTTGAGATTCTTCGTGACTACAGAGGCGTTGTTTCCCTTGTTGTATTCAAACAGCATTACATGCCGAATGCGTGTCTCGTCGTGTGCCATCACTATAAGGAATTAGAGTATACTAAACTTTACACATTATATAGGCTTCAATAATGTGACGTTTAGGCGGTTCGTTTAACTATTATAGGTGATGTACATTTCTTAGGGGTGGTGAATGAAGGTGTTCCAAAACGCGACATTAATTTCTTGACGACCTAAGAGTATACTATGAAATGTAAATAACTCGAGGTCTCATAGTTACTCTGTATCTAATGATTTTCTAATTTACGATAGTCGTTTTCATACATGATAAGGTTTAGTTTGGATTTTAACTAACGTGTATGCTTTCCATTAATACACGATATCTTAGCGCTTGAGTTTCTTTATTCAAGATGAAAAATGAACAAAGAGAACAAGGAACAAATATAGAAATTTCTTTAATTTGATATGAAAATAATCAAAATTATACATGAAAGCATGACATCAAATTTAATGTTTTTATAATCTGATATATATGATTACGAGTTGAGGTAGCAGAAAATTCAAACAACAGTTTGTTTGTTTGTAATTAAGCACAAAGCTACACAATGGGCTATCTGTGCTCTGCCCACCACGGGTATCGAAACCCGGATTCTAGCATTGTAAGTCCGCAGACATACTGCTGTCCCACTTGGGGCTTATCAGAGCGACATCAAGAAAATGTTACTCTACGAGTTGAGAGAAGAAAACACTGAAACAACAGTAAAAACTTAATTATAAGGGGGGCGTCAAGAAAATTTTACACTTCGAGTTGAGAGAAGAAAACACTGAAACAACAGTAAAAACTTAATTATAAGGGGGGCGTCAAGAAAATTTTACACTTCGAGTTGAGAGAAGAAAACACTGAAACAACAGTAAAAACTTAATTATCGGGGGGATATTTGAAAAATTTCGTTGTTTTATTTTATTGGATCAGGAATTGAATAAGAAATGTGATATAAATTTCGGAATTAGAACGAGCTATATAATGGGGCATTTAATTTCAAAAATGTGGGCTTTGCAGTGTTTCCTTAATGACGCAATTAGTGATTGAATGAGTTATTATGCTGAAGATACTTAAACAGATAATCCTTTATATATACATGAAAAGGACATATGTATCCTGTACATGAAATAGACATATGTATCCTGTACCTGAAAAGGACATATGTATCCTGTACCTGAAAAGGACATATGTATCCTGTACCTGAAAAGGACATATGTATCCTGTACCTGAAAAGGACATATGTATCCTGTTCTTGAAAAGGACATATGTATCCTGTATCTGAAAAGGACATATGTATCCTGTTCCTGAAAAGGACATATGTATCCTGTACATGAAAAGGACATATGTATCCTGTACCTGAAAAGGACATATGTATCCTGTTCCTGAAAAGGACATATGTATCCTGTACATGAAAAGGACATATGTATCCTGTACATGAAAAGGACATATGTATCCTGTACCTGAAAAGGACATATGTATCCTGTACCTGAAAAGGACATATGTATCCCACATTTTACTTAATTGTATGGTAGCCGTTTCACTGTATCACAAACAGCAATCAAATCTACTTGAATAACACTCTATAACACTTCTTATTAACACAAGTACGTACTCTTGAAGCAGGGTAGTAGGTAGAAATTACCATTAACACGTTATCTTTCTGATAAATTCGATAACTAAATCTGTTTATATAAATAAGATTTATACTAACTCCCTTTTAATCGATTTTCACAACGAGGAGATTTGAGATCCGAATGTTTACTTTTTTTTTTTTCTTGACCTTCACGAGACCGTATTTGATTTGGCAATGTGAGTAACAGCTCGGCTTTAGCTGCGATCTGAAGAATGTAACAAACATAGTAAACCAACGGTATATTATTAATGTATAGTTCCTAAAACTCGTCGTCCAAACGAAATCACGCGGGGTGAAGATAGATTTAAGGCTATTCGAGTGAAGCGCAAAAAAGAAGCATTTTGTTGGATTACAGACTAACTTTTTGTACGAGTCAATTTTCTTTATGTAGTAATAAACTTCAACTGCTTGTTTATTCTTTTAAGGTTTTGGTTCCAAAAAAAGGCGGGTTAAAGCACGAGAAAAGTAATCGTTGATAGGTTGTTCATAATGAATCTAAGTTTCAAATGGACAGCAACTGCCTGTTGTAGAAACCTACAAATGTGGAGAAAAGTGTTTGTTAGATTAACAAACACTTGTTAGACACTTGTAAGTGTCGTGTTCTTAAGATCCTTAGTATTGAAAGTTTGATTGTTTGTTATTCAAGCATAAAGCTAAACAATTGCTATCTATGCTCTGTTCACCGCGGGTATCGAAACCCGAATTTTACCGATGTAAGCAGTAGGAGTTGCTCTTGAGCCACCAGGGGGCAGGTGTTGACAAAGGATGTAGGTCTTTATGTTTACTTCTAAGTGTACTTTTCATAACATTGGCTTGTTTAGGTGGATAGATAGATAGGTAGATGAATTTTTAACTTAGTAAACCTGAGACTTTGTTTGATCGGAACCATAGGTGATGTAGAGTTTGTAACTTATTGATAACTTACATAAGGTACAATTAACAATATATAACAATATATCTGAACAATGGAATAATATAAAGTTCTGAATACTTTAGTTGGTGTGTTAGATTATAATCGTTATCACTTGCGGGATAGCCCTACTTGTCATCGTATCATGAAGGATTATACTACAAAACTGTTACCAAGTGGGTCAGTGGTAAGTTAGCGAATATAAAACGCTAAAATCCGGGATTCGATTCCCCATGGCGAATAGAGCGCAAATAGCATATTGTGTTGCTTTGGGCTTAAACAAACAATAACAAAATCTAAAATGTTCTGGGTATTTTAATTGATTTACACATTTAAACTACTTATCTATTACAGCTACTTGTAACTGTATCTTAACTGATATTATCTATTAGTTAGTTGAAGCCTGAAGATACTGACACTAATTATTAGTTAGGTGAAGCTTGTAGATAAGCTACTGACATTACTTTTTAACTAGTTGAAGCCTGAAGATACTGACACTAATTATTAGTTAGGTGAAGCTTGTAGATAAGCTA
>NW_013743547.1:0-6215 GCF_000517525.1 Limulus polyphemus
GATTGATTACAGACACTGACCAGATGTTTCAGTATAGTGATATGATTACAGACACTGACCAGATGTTTCAGTATAGTGATATGATTACAGACACTGACCAGATGTTTCAGTATAGTGATATGATTACAGACACTGACCAGATGTTTCAGTATAGTGATATGATTACAGACACTGACCAGATGTTTCAGTGATAGACATTCACTTATTTACTACACATAATGACACAAAAGTATCTATAGTAAAAAGATTTAAAGACACTCTTAAAACTAGAATGTCGCGCTACTTTACTCTTCGTGGAACTTACAAATATATCTATTATAACTCTACACATCATGCTAGTTTTGGCAGAGTACAGCCTTTATTTGGATCTTTGAAAGCACTAGGTAAATCCGTCACTCTAAAACTGGTTAAGTCCTCAAGTTACCTAAACTCTACACAAATCCGTAAGATATAAGTTTTCAAGAAACTAAGTAGTTGTTTCATGGATCATGGGTTGTTACACACATGTAAAATCTTTCAAACAGATTTTGAAACCTTGTAAACTTCAAACTGACACTGGAACACTGTCTGTTTCAATGTTATCTCAAGGAACACGATTGTAGAGTTTTGTTAGACAACTGTTTTCTACGCCCTCTACTTTTAGCTAGTTTTTTACCATCAACTTTGTCACTAACAGTAGTAATAATTTGACGTTTACAACAGATGATATTAACTCTTAGACAGCTCAAGATATTACTAAGCTTAAAAGGCTGACAACAGCCCATGACGACAGTCAAGACACAAATGAATGAACAATACAATACTACTTTATTAAAAATGATCCTATTTAGATACTGTACGTTTAGGTCTTTTAACACGTGAATCATGTTTCCAATACTTTCATCTGTCTACATTTACAACAACTTCTTGGGTAATATATTCATATCTGATAATCGTTCTGCAAATTCTTTCCATCCAGTAGGGTTAAAATGATTTCATTTTCGTAGCACATGATTATGTTATTATTTGGGATGGAACTTTCACTAATCATCCACAATCATTCCATGTTAGATCTCCACTGACATGTATCAAGTTTAATAGAATTCCAGCTTTATTTTTATATTTCTGAGGAACACTGTCGACGATATCTAAATGTTCATGAGTCGGCGATTCCATTTGAATTTTAACATATTCCATGGCTTGTGAATGAAAGGTCTTATTGCAGCTGGTTTATCATCTTTACTTTATCGTCTACGGGTAACGTATCATTTTATTCTAATACTGAATTCATATCATTATCTGTAGAGTTTAATACCTTGTGTACTGGTCTTTCGTAAACTTTGGGTTGATAAAGAGAATGTACCAGTAGTTCAGGAACGAGAACCATTCGTTTTGATATATTTTTATATTCCAATAGCCTGTCCCGCCAAACTACCAAATAATCAAAATATTGGTGCAATGAGTAATTGTAAAAACCCTCTTTTCTGTATTACCATTCGTTTTGACATATTTTTATATTCCAATAGCTTTACCAATAGCCTGTCCTGCCAAACCACCAAATAATCAAAATATTGGTGCAATGAGTAATGGTAAAAACCCTCTTTTCTGTATTAGCAAATTTCTTTTCTTTTGAGCACATTCATAAATACACAAGATAAGTTCATTTCTAGCTCCAGTAATTATTCCTTTAATCTGTTAACATGTTGCTTTAGGCAATGCACGAAGCAGCTCTTGATGTGGTTTAATGTATGAAACGAAATTGTAAGTACAACATATAAAAACTGTTTATTTATACATCCATTTAGATATAACACCTACTGTTTTTACATTACAATGATAATAATTGTTAATATGAAATGGACAGGACAGAGTCGATTTTGGAAGCTGATTAACCTTTAGGCATCCAAATAATTCCAGATGAGAACAAGGAATTTTCAGCAGACTTCTCAATATCTCGGCTTTCTCTCTCCCCTTTGTATAAACGGTTATAAAGTTCTCTCAGCAATCTAACCACACTTCACAGGTTGATATTATCAGTTTTCCAAGGAATAGAATGAATGTATCGTGTCACCCATTTACACTGATGACGATCAGTATCTGAGAGACGTATCGTGTACCCATTTACACTGATGACGATCAGTATCTGAGAGACAAACAACAATTTTCCAGTAAATATGTTTAGTAACTGGATATATAGGTGTGTTTTTGTTTATGTAATTAAAGAACTAGCATTCATGGTCCAGATTAAAATCCTCCTTATTCTATCACTATGACAGTCATGATAACAAATGAATATATATTCATTGGAACATCAGTTTTAACTTAAATTGGGACATACACCACAACTTTATCTTCAGGAAAAGTCCAGTCCTCAGGCAAAACTGTTCAGGAATTTGCAGTTTCAAATCGACGAGTAAGTAACTTACGGTTGTCCTATTGCATCTTGATGAAATTCTTCAAAATATTTGACACCTGCTGGAAACATTTGTCTCACGAAAACTTTCAACTGAGATTTGTCACTGACATTCTTGAACAAAATAATATTTTGAGAATTTAAATTAATATTACGTATTTCTCTACCATGATGAAATAGATTCTGTACAATATAAGACTGATAAATTTAAATGGTGATTTCCACGTGTAAAAAGTTGAGACATTTGCTTATTTTCTCCACTTTTGCTCATAAGATCATCAGTGCTAAAGTGTTTGGTTTATCAGATCTTACATAATCGACAAATTGAATGTTGGGGAATAATTTTAATTAATTTTGTATACAGGGGTTGAAATTCACCGTAAAACCATACGATATTTTCATGAACAGAATAGATAACTTCATGATGGTAAGTTAAAACTTTACTTTTAAACTGTTATTTACCACTTCCTGTCAGACCTGGTACTAAACACGTAAAAGGGTGTTGTAAATGGTTATCCACCTGAAACTCTAATTAGAAATAAATGAAATGGAATTCCCCTTATATAGATCATGTTTGAGCAGGCTTGTGATCTTCCCCCAAGGTCCTGCACATGCCATCTTTTCAGTCCATAGACAATGGTGGGGAGTTAGTTCTATTAGATGAAAAATTCAATATCCATATGGAAGGGTATTAAAGTCTCGAAGGATATGTCATTTGGTGTAAATTAGACGATACATTTTCATTTCTTCCTTGTTGTAAATGGTCTGAGTCTTTAAATCTCTACAAATCTTATGATTATTCACAGTTATAAGAGGCTGAAAATAACTCAATATATCTGTTATTTTACATTTTATTGTCGTGAAGTTTAATTTTTTACTGTTGATAAAATGGAGGGTAAACCCTATAATTTTTACAACATGATTTTTCCATGGGTTTATGGGCCACTACTGACCCACGATGTTATATAGTGACTGTCCAGTTCGTCTGTAAACTTGCCAAGATAATCTCCTAGAGGTGGATCGTTAGTTTTGTTTGAAATGTAGACAATACTGTCTGTATCGTAATACAATACAAGCTAACCTAACTTCTCTAGTGTATGACATAATTTCAGATGAGCATGTGCTGTTTTGAAAGCTGCCAGAAAGATGTTGGTGTGATCTTTGTGGGGTAGATATCCATCTTTATGTTTCCAAAGAGGAGTTATTACTTCTTCATTAATCTTTATGGGGTAGATATTCATCTTTATGTTTCCAAAGAGGAGTTATTACTTCTTCATTAATCAGTGTAACATTTGATATTATCTAACTGATATCATTCATTAAGGAGTGATACTCTTTAACCAATGTTACATAGGAAAGTTGTGGTGCTCCTCAAAATCTCTAAAAAGAATTAAGACATAATTTTGCAACTGACCATTTTCCTGGATTTAATACAACATTTTCTGGGGTCAGTTGCACTCCTTCCTTTTCATTTTATTGGTTGAACTAATATTGTTTTGCCTCCAATGTTACACAGTGAGAGGCCAACCAGAACTTTCTTGCTTTAATTTAAGAAATCTATCAATATAGTTCTTAAAAAGATCTCTAGACTTAGCATGAAAATGATAAATTTCATTTATTTTTTATTACCTGATAAATCTCATATATTTTTATTACCTGGTATCGACACTCGACTGCTTTTTTTTTACTTCTTTAGTTACCCAGGTACTGATGAAAGCTCTCTTGTCATCACAGTGGTTACATGGTGGTGGTGATATGAATTCCATGCACGATCTGCATAAAGGAAAATTTAGTTTACCATTACTTCTAAATGGTAAAACTGGATTATAGAATTTCTGGTTTGTAGAAATGAAAGCATCACTTGGTTTAAGCAAACACAAGGTCAATTTTTTCTAATCTTACTATTAGTAATAGTGACCATGTGACGACCTTTGTATATCCTACCCAACAGCTATTTATATGACGACCTCCTAACGAACAGTGGTCTTGACATCAGACAGCCTCAAGATCTAATGAAGAAGAAATTTTAGTTTTCAAGTGAATGTTTTATAGAAAATGTATGGATAAACAGTAAGTCATATATTTATTATATCTATTTGTAGAAAATATGTGTCCATTTAAGGATGCTAAAAGTATATAAAGTAAATTAATTGTTATAATAACTGCCTCATTCCAATAATGGATAATATATATGTTATAATAGTTGTCTCATTTACTTTTGAAAGCGAAACAACAGGTGTCCTATGCAACATTGTCTGCCTGAAGTAACACTCCTTAGTAATGATAACATCTTCGACCCATAGAAACCCTATAAAAAGTACCTAAATGGAATGATATATTTTGTCAAGAATATTCTTATATCTATAAAGAAAAACTAGTTTAAGTGCATGATATCTAATAAGCATCCTTTTCAGGACAATAATTGTAAAAGTATCCTTAAATATAGAAACTAAACTATAATCAGTATGTTAAATCTAAATCCGCTGTGTATTTTCTTGTTCATTAACTTAAGAAACAACAGCTTGAAATATTTTTTTCAAGAACATAGTTATATGGATAGTTTAAAGACAAACTAGTGAAACAGTAAGATTTTCGTAAGTTTGCATGTTAAATAAGTGTCCTTTTCAGTGTTACTTTAGCTGTGTTGTTTTATCATCATGTGTTACTCTAGTCATGTTGTTTTATCGTTAGATGTTACACTAGCCAGGTTGTTTCATTGTCAGGTGCTACTCTAGTCATGTTTTATCACCATGTGTAAGTCTAGCCATGTTGTTTTATCGCCAAATGTTTCTCTAGCTATGATGTTTTATTGTTGGGTGTTACTCTAACCATGTTGTTTTATCGCCAAATGTTTCTCTAGCTATGATGTTTTATTGTCAGGTGCTACTCTAGTCATGTTTTATCACCATGTGTTAGTCTAGCCATGTTGTTATATCGTTAGGTGTTACTCTAGCCACGTTTCATTGCCAGGTGTTACTCTAACCATGTTGTTTTATCGCCAAATGTTTCTCTAGCTATGATGTTTTATTGTTGGGTGTTACTCTAGCCATGTTAGTATTTATTGGGCTGTTGCCAGGCATGCCATCAGAGGGTGCCACACATGGGGAGACAATGGTTTCCCCAGATACGATGATACCATAGTTCCGCAAAGTGTCACCAGAGGGCGCTGGAGCTATGCAATCAGATATGATAATGTCTACCAAGTGGCACAAGAGAGCACATTGCTAGACCACCATGACAGGCAGACATGACGTCTACAAAGTGGAACAACATATCTCAGCATGTAATCAATGGCTAGATTAAATTATTTTCTAAAAGTAATACAGTCACTTTATGTATAAAACACCTTACTAATTCATTAGTTCTATATTTAATCATACGTTTTTAAATTTCCTGACCTTTTATATGTAAATTACTAAGGTTCTTAAATTTTGGGTATTGACTTGAATATGATGGCAAAGCTTCGTTTTACTGAACAATACTTAGATGATTACTTCAAAGCATTACATGATAACATTTTGTGACTTATAGGCCCGTTGAATATAGAGGATACTAATTCTTCTGTAGGCTATTAGAGCTTAAAGAGTAAATCATAAGAATGATTTTTTTACCTCTTCCACAACCATAGTGTTTAAAATGTATTATATTATTTATCAGTGTAATGTATTAATTGTATCTTATACAAAACTACAGTGTTTAAAACACACCGTATTACTTACCAATGTAATGTATTATTTGTGTTTCCCACAAAGGCACGGTGTTTAGATACTACCATATTACATACCAATGTACTGTATTATTTGTGTTTCCCACAAAGGCACGG
>NW_013743548.1:0-6213 GCF_000517525.1 Limulus polyphemus
TCAATAAGAACGTTGATAAACCAAATTGAGACAGTCTTGATTATTATTATAATAGATATTAAAGAGATGGACCGGTTCCAATATCTCAAGATTTCTTCACCAAAGGACTTTATCAATAAGAACGTTGATAAACCAAACTGAGACAGTCTTGATTATTATTATAATAGATATTAAAGAGATGGACCGGTTCCAATATCTCAAGATTTCTTCACCAAAGGACTTTATCAATAAGAACGTTGATAAACCAAACTGAGACAGTCTTGAGTTAGCATCATATTTAATTATAAACCTATTATTAAGCGCTAGTTAAGTTCATAAACTAAATCCTTTTTTTTTATTTTTCTACTTTCAATGTTCAGGTGGCTGTGTTTAGTCTCAAGGTTACGTTGAATCCTAGCCTTGAACCGATATTATTAGTTTTGTACCAGTGGTACATCTTCGATGTGTACAGGATATTTCTAGCTGTATACACGGTTGCTAGGTCCGGTAATACTGTAACTTTGGTTGGAAGATAGAAGTCTCAGAAATGTTTGTCAACTTTTTGAGTGGTCGATTCATGATACTGAGTTTTTCAACTACTTGCTGAACTTAAATTTCATAGAAAGTTTTCAATGAAGATAACTCCGTGGAGAAACACGTAAGTGTTTATTGAAATCTTCGTTCAGCAGAGAGAAGAGCTGGCCATGAGAGGGAAGAGTGTTGTATGATTGTGTGTGTATATATACGTAATTTAGTTTCATTACAACTTTGTTCTAAGTAAAATGTTTTCTCTTACGTGCACATTGTGTCCGAACTTTTCTCTTTTGATCATGTTGTACCTTTCATTAGACGGAAATGGGTTTCAAGTGTAGAGAAACTTATGATTAGAAATAGGAAATAGCTACTGAAGCATCAACAAGGTTTAAAACTTTCCAGTACACTACCAAACCATATCCAGGATATTACCATGTAGCCTCAAACTATTTTAACTGATGCTTCTAGCAAGCTTGAAAAACAAAGTGCTGCGAATCCTTATGTGGAAATCTTTAAAGTGCATCTCATCTAATACTCTAGAATCCCATTACTGGATGACTAGAGTGGTAACGAGAAGAAAGGAGTTGCAACTGGTAGATAGCGTCCACCAGCTGGAGTTATTTCGCCAGTAGGTGAGTGGAAGTCTTATGAACAAACGATGAAAGACCTCTAGTACGTCAGGAGCCCTTTAATGAGAATATACAGGCTAATTAAGCCAGTGAACATTTAAAGCTCGAGATAGTATTGAGGAGTGAGTTTGTATGTTTTCTACAATGACATGCTGCTCCTTTAGTTTTGGAGTTTTACGTTTACAAAGTAAGGCTTATGGTTGTTAGGAGGCATAGTTACGCCGTGTGCTTAAACCACCTATCTTCAGAGTATCCAATTACGTGCATAATTCTGAGAAATTAGATACATAAGCCCAAACTTTCAATGCCACACAACAAAGGATGATTTCTAATGTTTCCTAAAATGGTTCAGATAGTAAATTGCCGGAAATGCTTGATCTCAGAAGCAGGAAACTCAAAGCATTTTACTAAGCCTAGATGGTCTAGCGGAGTGGCTCTCAATTTGTGCTACATGGAAAGGTTGCATTATTATGGAAAGGAAGCAGCAACATGGTGTTTAAATCCCATTAATAATCTATTAAGAACTTGGACACTTGGACAGATGAACTGTATTGCCCATTTAAGAATATTACACTGCAAAGACTGCTATACAGTATAAAAATGCCTTCCTCAATAAGATCAGAATGAGTTTTCTGTACTAACCAAGTAATATTCAGGAACAGTGAACTGTAAGAGTGCATATAGATGTCACATTTCGGACCTATTCCTAGAATGAATCATATAGTTACCTGTCTGGCCAACTTTAACACTATGTTATTCATTGAATGTCTGACCAATTATGACTTGTCACAGGCTGAAATAACTTCATGTTATCAATCCTGACTTTTGTTATAAAACCTTGTTCTTGACTACTGGCTATCTTCATTTATATCCTGATCTACTGGCCTGTTGCCATTATGGAAGGTTACTTAATACTGATCAATGATAAGTTTAAGGACATTCGTTCCTCAATATTCATGAATTTACGGAATAGATTGATGTTCCTTAGGGAGAATACATTGCTAATAAACGCAGCAACTGATCCTGAAATGACACTACTTTTTAGTAACATTGCCTCTCAAGACACCACTGATTCCTTTCTTTATCTTCTTGGAATGCAAGGTTTAGCGAGAGTTGATAGTTAAAATGCTGTCTTCTGGCTCTGATGTGGCAATTGTAGGTGAAGTTTCCACTTTATACAAACTAACTACAAAATTGCAGTCTTCTTGGAGAGAGTCACCATCTGGTGTTTGGCTGGCATTAGCTATAGCACATGAACTTTCATTGGCTAAAGCTTGTCTGCTGATTCTATTATTGAAAACTATCTTCTGAAAGGTCAGTTATGTTCTCCATGTCTAATAGTGTCTATTAGGTAGCGGTCATTCTTATACCTAGAAGCAAGATAGGCAGAATTCATAGAAACTTGCTCTTCTATTCAGCAAGTGAGATGTGAGTTAGCACTGGTTAGCTTATCCTATGATAGGTAAGATGTCAACTGGGTTAAAGAGGAGAGTTTACCTTGCTGTTTAGTCTGGTTTGAACAATACTCCCATAACAGTGCACCACTCTTATGAAGTATTACGTAATACTTTAGGTATGATATGCTTATACTGGTTCCTGGGATATAGTGGTACATTTATAAGTGGCTAATAGCTCTTCTTCTTGTGTCTGTTGGCATATAAGAGTCCAAAACTAACTTTCAATATCCTACACATTTGCAACAGCTTCAAGCAGAGTATAATTTAAAAGTTTGTTTCTTTAAGATATTTGTATAAAGCTCTAAAAAATAATTTTCTACACTAGCCATCCATAATTTTGAACTGATAGACATAAGTAAGGCAGTTAGTCATTAGCACCAACCACAAACTCTTGGGTTAATCTGATTGAACAGTAGGAGTTGCTCATCACACTTAAAATGCACCATGGCTCGAAAGTAAGGAATATGGTTTTACATCAAAGGGAAACTTGAAAGAAAACAACAAAGTTTTTAATAGTGGTTGGAGACGGCTTGAATGGGTAATGAAGAAAGACTTTAACATAAGTTTAACATAACAGCAAATGTACAACGTTTCGATAAGGTTTTGTCATCATCAGTTTTTAGATGGCTCAAGTTAGAAGCACTGCAGTATGTACTTACTAATTGTGAAATCTATGGCTTGAATAAGAATTATGCTAAACGTAGCCCAGGAAAATCTGTAAGAGTTTATATATTTCAACTCCAAAAGCTGGACATATTTATTCCTACTACCAATGAAGCCAGTATCCATACCTCATACTATGTATACTTCATATTATATGTATGTTACATCATCTGACTCATATATCTTGTCATTATGTGGTTATTAGTTGAGCTAAATAGTATTTGATCGTCCTCTGGGTTTTATTGACAAGCACTGACTCCTCGTGGAGGCTGGCTAACTTGCAGGAAGTAGACGAGAATTCCTTTATTGATGTTATTAGTGGTCTTTTGGATGTATGATATACTACTGATTGTTCATTATTTGCTTTTCCTAGATACAGTATATGGTACTTTGTTATTCAGCAGTCTGATTACCTCTGAACGCCAATGAAGACCTTATAACTGACCAGTTAAGTAACATCAGCTTGCTTGCTAGTGACAGCCATCTACAAGTAAAAAAATCCCAATTCTATATGTGAAACAAAATGAAACTGTAGTTATTCCACTGTAGTTTTTCTCAGTTAAGATTGTTTCTCAAGCTATTTGAGCAAACAAGTTATTATTATACATCTAGAAGAAGTGTACAGTTCTGCCATAACTGCAGATAGCTCTATGCTCATGGGTATGTAATAGATAAAATTACATGCACTTATATTAAATAACTCTCAGACAAACAACTAATTTCTTTCTTCCATGAAATGGTATTGCCATCCTCGTGGTTGTTGTCAGTTGTGCTAGATACTAACACTCTAGCCATACTGGTAGCCATCAGCCATTATTCTGGTTGCTGAATGGCGTTATTCTTAGCCATAATTACATGTATCACAGTCTTGGTGAACTAAGAAAGCTGATGCAGTGGTTCCTTTATATGATGAAGATCATTGATATTTATTTGTTACATGTTAAGTTTGTCCTGTTCAGGTGGCTAACTGGGTCAATAAGCACATTCACAACGTCTATCAGCAGATACTGGCTTCTTTAAGATGCTCTTTATTCAAATGTTCAGTACACTCTTTGATCAGCAGTCTTAGATGCTTTTTAAGCCATATGTTTGTGTGTGGATGCAGTGTACCCAAAGTAATGGTAGTTATCCAGGTATTTTTCTATCATGTCTTAAGAAATTATGTTACCCACCATTTTAACTGATAACTTCACAGCCAACTCTCCCTAATTACAAACATGCACCAGAATAAACCGTGCGTTTTAAGATTTAATTCTTGTAGCAAACATAGTTTGGTTTGGGAGCAGAAACAATGTGTTTGATGTATCAATAGGTGAAACTGCTATGGAATCCATTTACGGCATTCCAAGGAAAACTAATTGTGTATTAGAAATTTAGTTCATACATGGTATACCTGGTATTTATATTCGTGATGGAAAGGAGTATGATCGTTTAGGGAAATGAATACATTCAATGTTGAATAACTGTTTTGTAAAAATAAACCATTTCCGAGTTTTGTGGATACGACTGAATACGACTTTTAAGTATTTATTCTCCACTTCTGCACTTTCATTCCATATTTAGTGTTGGCTTCAAGAATGTCATTTTATATAAGTAAATCAGTTCTAATGGTTCTTTGTGTTTTAGCTATATTTAAACATGTAATAAAGAAAATTAAGAGCTGGAATGTAGCCCTAAAGTAGCTAAAAGATGTGGCTTGTGCTAGTACATTTACTGATCAGGTTTCAGTAAGAATCATAACAACCATACAAACAGTTTTACATATTTGTTCATGAACCCTGTTATGGTAACCAGGTAATGATAAGAGTTCTAATATGTATGTACGCAGAACCATGCTAGCTTATGGGTATGGATATTGTGTGTGAATCCCATTATAAAGCCTCAATAAAAAATGAGAAGACATCTCTTTACACAGATATAGGTGTCCATTTTTAACTTGGAGAAATAGTATATAATATCTGAGACAGTCTTTAGTAATCATGCGGAAAGCACAATTTGCAGACAATAAAAGAATGTGACCAGAATATCTAAATGCTTGTGTTTAGTAAACACCACCACGGGTAGTTCAGATTACATTGAAAGAGAAACATGGTGTATTCTGTGATTATATAACAGTAAAAGTATGTTTGGTTTATTTCAAATCTCAGATATCCGCAAGCATATAGTTTTTCACTGAAAACTTTGAAGATTGCTGATTCATGTTTGTAACACAACAGACGTGTGACATATAATAAATATGCCCTACATATACAAATATTCAACAACATTATATATTAAGTAAGTTGTACATAGTTATAGCATTTGATAGACCAGCAGTGATACACATACAGTAATCAATATTCACTGTTAGGCCAACTGTTTACCTCTATAGCCATGCCATATACCATCATTTACGAGCCACAAATATGATACTGCATGAAAACAATCCATCTAAAGGCAAAATTCAGTGGAAATTCACTGTAATGCACAAACACTGGATTACAGTTTGTGTTGTAAATTACTATATGTGCAATATACAGACAAATTAATGTAAGGAAACCACAAAAGACAACAAAGAAACCACTTACTGACATAGAAGATAACAACACCCAAGAGTCTTTTCTACATTAGCTATTACAATTCGAGTTTCTTCTAATTCTGTTTAAGTGCAAAACTCCCTTGCTGCACTTTTGGATGACTGTCAGACCTACTAGACCTAAAGGTGTGGTTTTGTATGTAAGTGCAAAATAAACTTGTGCATATCGCACACGAAATAGCCCTGGGATTTTTTCAAGTACTTACCCGCCAACGTTCACGACAAAACTTTATTAAGTGCACATAAACACGGATTGTACAATCCTTTCAGTCTTTTGATGAACCAGAATGTCTTGCAATAATCAACAATCACTCTTAACATAAATTAAGATTACAGCATTCTTTCAGCTGCTCATCTGTTCATCTCGTAGTCATCT
>NW_013743549.1:0-2102 GCF_000517525.1 Limulus polyphemus
AGCTCTCTACTGACCCTGTATTCGCTTAACGTTAGTTCTCACCCTGTTCTCGTCGATATTCAACACCGATTGGCCCACTTTTCTCTATCTTCTATTTCCATCCAGTTTTTCTGGATCCCTTTCCACGTCGGTACACAGGGAACAAGCTCGCTGACACCGCAGCTAAGTCCGTCTGCTCTGGTGCCATGACGGCCGTGCCTGTCCCATACATGGACTACGGTCCTGTCTTAAAGGCGTGGTTTCGTGCCAGTTGGCAGTCGACTAGGTGTGAGCAAGTACAGAGGCAACTAAAGCATTAATAATCAACACTCTACCTTTCAGGGATAATTCTCTATACCTCCAAGATGTTAAAATACGAGTGACAGATATCTTGCCAATTCGTACGGTACATCGCAACTCTATCGTGGTGAAACTATACCAAGAACCGTCAAAACTTGTGAAGAAATAGTAATTCCCTCAAAATTCTCCACTCCCCGAGAACCCCAACTCCCTAGTCACAGACCTCTGCGCTTATCATGATTAATCAGACTACCTGACGCCCTCCCATAAAGTTACCAAATTTGGAGAACAGGAGTTATAGAAGAGACGTCACTAAGCGCCAAAGAAGTATTATCAACATGTTGAAACATAAGACTAGTACTAGAAAATAATGTAACTCCGAAAATATCATTATGCCGAACAATCATATAATGTAAAGGTTTTGCACAAAGAATGTATAATATTGCCGACAGAGGACACCCCTCGAGTAATATTGATAGTGTTAGTAGAATAACCATTATATTTAATAATACTAGAAATACCGGAATAAAAAAGTTTCACCCACTGCAGGAAATTGACCCCAAAGCCACAGCGCTGAAGCAAAGGAAATAAGTAATCGTACTCAACAAGATTAAAAGCCTTCATTTGATCAATCTTTAGTTAAATCACACCTCTTTGTGTTCGCTCTAAGTAGTCCATTAACAATTTCAAAAGGAGGGGCACCTCAACCACATCCCTAACAGGAACACAACCAGTCTGGTCCTGTGACACGAGACTCGCTATGACCTGAGACAATCGAGTCGCTGATATTTTAGTCAAATTCTTGTAATCACAATTAAGCAAGGTTATCGGACGATAGTTTTCTGGAACCGCCTATCTTCTTCCTCTGGAATCAGGATCAAAATTACACGCTTCATGCTGTCAAGTAAAAAATCGCGTGAGAAAATCTCACCCAAAATCCTCACAAAAACATCAATAAAGTAAGGTAAAAAACACCTATAAAATTCAAAGGTACACCATCTTCCCCTAGAGATGTATTTCCCATTAACGATAATATCAGCATCACAAAAGACAAAATACTAAATTAGTATCATCCGGAAAAGGTTTATATAAACTACTGAAAAAAAACATCCCGTTCAGAAATGGAAGACGGAGCATACACATTAAATAATAAAAATGAAAATTCGGTAAAATTACAATTAAGAGCTATTACTCTCCCCAACTGATCAGCATAACGTAAACTGACAAATTGAGAAAGAGTAGGGTGCACAAAAACTACCATACCTTGACGACCAGTCACTGCATTTGACAAAAAAACGGCCCTGGCCAGAATTTACTAATTAAATAATAATATTGATCAGTAAAAAATGTCTCTTGAAAAACAAATTACAGAATAAAGTTAACTAAAATATGTTAAATATTTTTTCAATTTAACAAAGTCTCTCAGCCCGTTATAGTTCACCACCCCTATCTTGCATAGATTCGACATACTCTGGAACTTTTTGTTAGTAGTTTTTTTCAAGCGAGCCTTACTCAGGTGAGTATCAGATGATGCCAAAACTCTCTTCTTACCACTTTCTGAAGGTTCCACTTCCATTTCAACTACTTTCGCATATTTCGAACCAAAGGGGTGTCAGGTAGAGCAGTTGTTGACGTTGCCATCATAGACATGTAGGCCTTCCTCCGTTCCAACGGTAGAAATTCAGGACCACAGTCAGTTGATAAAACTCGAGTACTGGCCATGCACTCTTCACGATTCGACATAGAAACTACAGGTGATGAGGAGCGATTAATCTCGACATCGAAAACTGTTGATTTATGAAGAACATCATCTCCAACTTCCA
>NW_013743550.1:0-2842 GCF_000517525.1 Limulus polyphemus
ATCCTATTACCATTGTAACTAAATTACTGGTGTATATATCCTATTACCATTATAACTAAATTACTGGTGTATATATCCTATTACCATTATAACTAAATTACAGGTGTATGTATCCTATTACCATTTTTCCTATCAATATACTTTGGGGGGGGGATTATGAACCTGAACGGCATCTTACATGCATTTAGAAATAACTGGCTATGTCAGAGACCCTCTAAGGTTCAGGGGGAGACGAGCCAGTCAGTAGTAGTACTTCCGACTTTGTCCAACTCTATGAATTTATTAACGGAATTGACTGTCACTCTTCTAACGTACTATTAGCAGGATCACGTCTAGAATCTTGAATCGATACGGTGACCAATAGCTCACTAGGAGCCGAGGCCTAGCATGGCCAGGTGGTTAAGGAGCTCGACTCGCAATCTGCGGGTCGCGGGTTCGAATCCCAGTCCCACCTTTCAACCGTGGGGGAGTTATAATGTGACGGGCAATCCCACTATTCGTTGGTAAAAGAGTAGCCCAAGAGTTGGCGGTGGGTGGTGATGACTAGCTGCCTTCCCTTTAGTCTTACACTGCTAAATTAGGGCGGCTAGCGCAGATAGCTCTCGTGTAGCTTTGCGCGAAATTCAAAACAAACAAACAAACACTAGGAGCCTGGCTCCTATTAAGTAGGTTTTGAGTCTTTCCTGAACGTGAAGGTGAGTAGCAAAAGTACAAAGGCTATAATCGGATATTGTTGGGATTATTGCCGAAAAGAAAAACCAGGTCAAACGATGAATTAATGAATTCTAATCGTTAACATTTTTACAACATTATCTACCGTTGTATCCAATTAGTTATATTGTTTACTTTGATAATTTTATTTCTAATCTACGTAGATTATCAGAAGTTATTGATAGTTGAATTAACTTTGTCCAGTAATAAGCTCTAATGATATGAATTTCTTTACTAACAAGATTAACTGATGAGCAGATCTTTTCTAAACTCTCTTTTTTCATTGAGAACTGGAGAGAATGTAAAGATTGTAGTATGTTTAGATCATATTTTGTATGATCGATCTTCTATAACCACATGTACTTACAACTCTATAAGCGGGGGTTCGATTCCCAGCGATTGGCAGAGCACGTGTAGCCCGTTTTGTTTGGTTTTGTGCTAAAACAATAACGAGTAACATTATTCCAAGTAGAACAAAGTTTAGCGTCTATCAATCAGTTAAAAACGTGGATAATTAAATTAAACTGGGCATACCGGGTTTATTTTCTGTTCGGTGATGTATTGCTTTTCATTTTTTAAAATCAGAGATCACGAAATATCTTTCAGTTTTAAATTGGCCCATCCAGTAAACTGAGCTGAGAATTAAATTAAAGGCATCATAAGAGAAATATTGTTTTTTTCTTACTTAGAATTGGTTTGTTTGTTTATGGCAAAGCTACTAAGGCTATCTGCTACCGTTACTAATTTTGAATTACTGACCAGAAGAAAAGCAATCGGTGGGCAGCACCCATCGTCATCTCTTGGGCTACTCTTTGTCAATGAATTACGGGATTGACCACCACATTACAACGTACACACAGCTCTGAGGGTGAGCGTGTTCGGCGCCGGGTTTTTATTTCGCAGATCTACATGTTAGGCTTACTTACAAACCGAATTCTCAACATGGACGACACGTGGGATTAACAGACAAGTCACAGACGCTTATGGTTCACCGATATGCATCCCTAATTTTGAGATATTAGCAGAAGGAAAGTGATCAGTTAACAGCACCCACCGCCGCAAAGGCTTTTATAGGTTCTTTGAAGAAAGAAAGGACACTGATAGGGACTTTTATAACTCATACACAGCTGAAAGTACAAGGATCGTTCAACGGCACCTCGTTTCGAACCCTGGAATCTTAGATGCACACGCTCATCACCAGGCCACGCCCTCTAACCTATCGAAGAAGAACGAATTATGTTTCTTCTACAAGAAAAGTAAAACATCCAAAACAAAGATGTTCACAGGTACACCTCTTAAGCTAATAAAATAACTGTCAGGATTGTTAACTGGTGGTGAACTGTTTATCAGTGGAATATTATACTAACGCTGTCATCAAACCGTTTACAGCACAAAAACCACTGCTAAGATTCTTCCCAAGTTTGTTAGTAATTTGATAAGATTAAAAATATCTCCACATCTAGCACTTATTTCTACTTAGCTACATTCGGCGGGAAAATAAATACTTATTTAATAATCTCCTTCTGTTCGACACATACCTCGATACAACTTTCCAATAGCGTTGTCTCGTGAATATTAATAAACCTTATATAGTCTCGCCGGCTCTTAGGAAACGACATAACACAGTGAAGGAAGATAATGTCATATTTTCTCACATTCAACAGGAATAATGCTGTAACTTAAGCCTTGTACAATCATTTAATGGTATATTAAACCATCTCCAGTCCACGGCAGTGGCTTACACGACAGAAGAGATGATGCTAATGAATTACAGACTGAAGCACTTAAAAACATGTTAGATCTCGGCGTAACCTAACGTTTATTAATGACTGTACACTAGAAATTATTTATTTTCTTGTCAGACTTGAATTGCTACCGCTTTTACTTACTGGTGTGAGGGTAAAAAAAAGACCTATAGTTCCCAGTAATATAAGTCACTTTTAACGTATTTTCTTTTAGTACGTGAAATACGTTGAATGGTTAATATTGCATATAAGAACACTCTAAATGACAAACGACTGGGGACACATTTTAATGAATTATTTGAATAAACGTGGTTTGCAATTATGTTTGATATGCGGTTCTATAACCTAAAAAAACTATAGTATTGTTACAGTATTTGAGTAAACAC
>NW_013743551.1:0-5162 GCF_000517525.1 Limulus polyphemus
TCTTACTACCACACAAACAACAGTTTTCTTACTACTACACAAACAATAGTTCTCTTACTACCACACAATCAACAGTTCTCTTACTACCACACAATCAACAGTTCTCTTACTACCACACAAACAACAGTTTTCTTACTACTACACAAACAATAGTTCTCTTACTACCACACAATCAACAGTTCTCTTACTACCATATAAACAACAGTTCTCTTACTACCACACAAACAACAGTTCTCTTACTACCATATAAACAACAGTTCTCTTACTACCATATAAACAACAGTTCTCTTACTATCACACACACAATAGTTCTCTTACTACCATATAAACAACAGTTCTCTTACTACCACACAAACAACAGTTCTCTTACTACCACACAAACAACAGTTCTCTTACTACCACACAAACAATAGTTCTCTTACTACCACACAAACAATAGTTCTCTTACTACCATATAAACAACAGTTCTCTTACTACCACACAAACAACAGTTCTCTTACTACTACACAAACAATAGTTCTCTTACTACCACACAAACAACAGTTCTCTTACTACCATACAATCAACAGTTCTCTTATTACCACACAAACAGTAGTTCTCTTACAAGAATACAAACAATAGTTCTCTTACTACCATACAATCAACAGTTATCTTATTACCACACAAACAATGGTTCTCTAACTACCATACAAACAATGGTTCTTTTAGTACTACACAAATAATAGTTATTTTACTACTATACAAACAATAGTTCCCTCACTGCTACACAAACAACAGTTCTTTTACTACCATACAAACAAACACTAACCGATAGACTCCTACATAACTCGCTAAATTATTTCGCGAAAAATTGGCGCAAAAACGAATTACTAGATCGTTACTGCATACATGATGAAGATAACCCTAAGCATCTCTCATCAATTAACATATACATTGGAAATAAACATAAATGAAGGCCACCTATTGCTAGACTATTAACTCATCATTAGTTTTAAGTTACTGAGACAGCATTATATAAAAAAAAAGCATTTATATTAAAATACTATCGAAGAAATTTAAAATTAACGAAAATTGGAACAGTACATCTTGAACTATTTGCGAAGTTTAGGACTTAGAAGTTTAGATAGTTGTATTCAACACATTAATATTAATTACTACGATTACCTACATGGACATGACCTTCAAAGAAGGTACTAATAAGTGCGCGGACTAGCAAAACTCTGATCCCCTTGTAGTAATTAAATCAATATTATTTTGAAATCATCAATTCCTGCATCGAGGGGGGGGGGGCTCCCAGGTCTAGAAAGACTTAAAGACTTAATACAGACAAGAGAACATTTTCCTTAACTTTTACAAGAGATTTGTCGAAATATTATGGTGTTTTCACCGACGTATCTTAATATTGTGAGTATCAGAGTGAATGTTTCCAAAACAGTATGCCAGTAAGCACACGTGCTCAAGCGTACATCTTAAAGATTTTTATTATTGTAAAAATTGCACTATAATATCGGAGAAACATTTTATGCCTCTAGTCGGTACTGTCTTAAATGATCATTTGTCGGCAATGATCACGTTGGTCAAGAATATCGTTAAATTCCTTTCACTTTAGTTACCCATTGTATGGTGTCATTCAAACTATAGAGTATTAACTTTTGTCTTCCCTGTGGTAGGTGAAGTTACACAGGTATATTTTCCACTGGCGATCAAGCGAACTCTGGATATCACTACCCTTATATTTTACTGGGCAGAGGTCAGTCACCTAAGTGGTGCTAGTTGTTTTGGGTAAGTCTGATGTTAACGATTTACGTAGCTATCGTGAGAATTATTAAGCCTGGAATACAATCTTAAGAGATATTGTTTGGAACTTGAGATCATCAAGTTAGTGCTAAATCTACAGTAAAGGCAACCGTCCGTTGTGACCAGTTAAGTATATATTTTCACTGTGTTTTTCTTAAATAAAGATTGTTTACTTTAAATGTATACTTTTGTTCAACCTTACTTTCTTTATCACGAATTCAGTAGACGGAGAACATAGAATTATTTTGCAGTAAATACCTTGTCGAATCTCCCGTTATTAAGTGGACCTTTCTTGTCGCTCTGACTGGAATCACTTATCTCAAAGTACCAAACCAATAAGAGAGCAATTGGTTGTGTGCAAATAAAATAACTATTGTTTGTGTGGGAGGAAGGGGATTATATTATGTTTACGTAATTGTGCATGAATGTGGAAGGTGTCGATCTTGATAACTTTGTAGGCTGCTGTACTGTTTGTAATTTAGTTTTATTATGTTTACGAACATTTCAAGTCTCAACCTGCACTCTGAATTTATTCTTTTAAAGGGCGTATCCGCTAGGGCGCATATTATATACTTTTGCCCAGCTTCTACATCCTTGATCTCACGCTGATCATTCCCACGCTAGCTTTTGTTTATTTATTCTTCGCCTCAGGGCGTTGACGCACGTGACCGATTTAGTCGTAATCGTTTGCAAACGTTTGCACGATGTTACAAGAGACGTGAAAAACTCGTACCATTCCAACCTTGTGCTCATCTTCTCAACCAGTTGTGACTATGAGCGGCAGCAAGTACCACAGATATGCCGCTAATTTCTCGTTCCGCTGTCTGAACACAATACCGGCGTATGGGAAAAGGATGACCTTACCTGACTTCTAACCTCGTAAGAACGTCGAATACTGGCATACGTACAGAGGAGACGACAGATCTGTATATATCCCGTTCTGTCGATATCGAGTCTCTTAACAGCGCGATATATCGGAAATCGTAGTTCGTATATATATGTATACACAAACAAGCACACATACCAGCATTGGTAGTTTTTTTTCATATCTAATAAGGGATATCCTACATTAAACGTTCTTTCTCCTTGTTTCACGGATTATTCCAGATAAAGACAGCCAGAACGATCGCTGTAGCGTGACGCGATAGTTCTAGGACATCTGGGCGGTAACGGTATGAGATCTATGAACAGACGCGAACATTCACAGTCATTCTTATCTTCGCTATCATCTCGAAATGAGAATTATTATCTACTCCTGATAACCTTTATCTACTTCCGTTGCATAAGTCTTTCCAGTGAACCGCCTGTTAAATTCACCTCTTGCAGTTTTACGTTAATTATATCAAATTTTCCGCCTAAGATTTTACGTAGATCTTTTTAACAAAAGTAGCTTGAGTACTGATTACAACTGGTCTGTGGTTTTTACAGCTAGACGTCCTCTTCCAGTGTTGAATATAAACAACCGACGAATGTAAATAGCGATGAATATAAAATACGTGGTCGATATGGGATCGCGTAGCGGATCGAAAGGTCCAGGCTTCGAGACGTGATGCCGCTGAATAAGCTTTGCATTTGTAGAGCCAATCCTGTTATCAAGTTCAAAAAAATCCAACAGAACCCTTGTGATTGCGGGTGCGGCTGTCTTTGCTGTCTTTCCTCTGGTCAGTAATTCAAAATTAGGCACGGCTATACCTGACACTTGGGACCTCTGATCTGGTAGTTTAGCTCAAAATTGCACTAAATTTCAGAAGAAGAAAAAAAAACAACAGGAAAACAATTAACGCTTTTTAAAAATGGGTACAGTTAAAGAAGAATAAAGAGTCAATGTAACAAAGACATTACGTATTAAGTGTATTATTATATTGTACGGACGATGCAATTGATCTGACATTAATGGTTTTAATGGTAGTTGGAATTTGTCTGTGTCATACTATTTTGTTGTCTGGGTATGTGTAGTATTGTTTAAATCACGAAACGGTAAGATTTTATTGTTGTTGTTGTTTTTTTACGTGATAGAGGGCGTTAATATTCAAATCTAAAACAATATGTCATTCACGCTAACAAGGGGAATCCTCAATAGCCGCGGCTGTAATTAGATCTCAAATCGTCCAAGAGACGGAGCTATGAGCTAAAAGTTTGTAATTGAAAAAATCAGAGTGATTCTATGAGCCGCTATGCCGCGGCTGAAAATACAAATTGTAATGGAACTAATGCTGGTTACCGGTTGGACCTTAATTATTGACCCTTCGATTGGTCAACTGATAATTGGCTGCCAACTGTCCATTCGGAGCATCCATAGTAAAATTACAGTTGGGCATTAAGACTTTCATTGTAAACTGACAGTTAGCCATTCGAATTTCTGTATAAAAATCCAGTGTTTGAGATACTCTCTCAAGAAATGATGTTCCTACTTTTATCAGATTTATCGTTTCTAATATTTTCTGTGAGAAGGTGCTGCTTATTTAAAGGAGTTAACTCCTTTGTTCACTGCACTTACAGTTGTACCCTTAGGTGTCAATACATGCTGTTTTTTTTTACCTACCTAAACTAGAAAAATTGTGTAAAATTGTACTAACATAAGACTATCACTGAGACCCTAATTGTGCTAACATAGGACTACCACCAGGACCTGACTGTGCTAACATAGGATTATCACTGAGACCTAATTGGACTAACATCGGACTATTACTGAGATTTGACTGTGTTAATATAGGACTTATACTGGACCTGACTGTACTATCATAGGACTTTAACTGGGACCTGATTGTGCTAACGTAGGTTAACATTGGGACCTGATTGCGCTAGCATAAAATTATCAATGAGACCTAATTGTTTTAACATAGGACTATCACTAGGACCTGATTGGACTAACATCGGACTATTACTGAAATTTGATTGGGACCTGATTGCACTATCATAGGACTATCACTGGGACCTGATTACACTTCTGTACTGTTTTTTAGACATGACACAAGGAAACAAGTGTCAAAGGTGAGCTGGTAATGAGATCAATTTTTTCTTACAGGAAAAAATATTTCTAACACAAAATGTCCAATGTTTCAGAAACTATACTTATCTCAGAGTAAAATAGAATATAACTGATAATTCTACGTTTTTTACAGTAGATGCCCAACTAAAACTATAATTTTGATGTAAAATCTGATCGTGGTGAAAAGCGTCCTCTACCAGGTAATGAGAGTTGAAAAAGAAATTCGTGATTAAAATAGTAAAGCAACAGCTGAGAATATAATCAGAATTTACAAAATATACACAAGTCTAGTAATCAAATATGGATAAACGTGGCATCTAGTTGGTGACTTTGTAAGTCCGCAGAAAAAGATGACTTATTGAAGTATTTGAGGTAC
>NW_013743552.1:0-2798 GCF_000517525.1 Limulus polyphemus
GATACCCGTGGCGCAGATAGCTCATTGTGTAGCTTTGTGCTTAACTTCATACAAACAACATTTCGTACCTTCTGCAGTTAATCTCACATTAAAGCGACATCTACTAGTAACCAACTTGAAGAACTTCCTAGCTTTTGTCGGAGGCCGATTAAAGGTTTTTCAGTACCCCAACTTGAAGAACTTCTTAGCTTTTGTCGGAGGCCGATTAAAGGTTCTTCAGTACCCCAACTTGAAGAACTTCCTAGCTTTTGCAAGAGGAATACTACCAAAGATTGTGAAAGTATCCAAACAACTCTCATTAGATAGAGATAGAAGTGTCTAGAAGACTATCATTAGACCCGCTTTATGTTCAATTACTTCGAGATAAACGAAGACAATAGCAACCAAAGTGCGTGCTGAATACAATGACGGTCAAGAAAGGTTTGTGTTAAAACGGTATGACGAGAAATGATTACCATGAGCTGCAGTATCTTAACCACTGATTCGCCAACCAACGTATTGTCTGGTGTGGTGTAATATCAATAACAACGTATTGTCTGGTGTGGTGTAACACCAATAACAACGTATTGTCTTGTGTGGTGTAATATCAATAATAACGTATTTACTGGTGTAGTGTAATATCAACAAAAACTTATTCACTGGTGTTGTGTAATATCAATAACAACGCATTTACTGGTGTGGTGTAACATCAATAACAACGGTCAGGTAAGCCATTATTTACCCTATTTTCCTCACGGGGTGTGTTTATGTGTGAGGGCAACCCAAATGGACATGCTTTATGTGACGTCTGTCCAAAGAGGAATATTTAAATATCAATTCAACCAAAATGGGCGTATTTAAGTGTGACGTCATTTCTTTGTGGATTCTAAAATTCATTAACCATCCAAAAATCTCGTTTTTGTGAATACCTCCAAATGTTACAGTTTTAAATAATGGGTCATAAACATTATCCAAGCACAGAAGAGTCATCCATTATACGTATCCCATGCACAGAAGAGTTATCCACCTTCCGTACCCCATATACAGAAGAGTTATCCATCCTACGTACCCCATACACAGAAGAGTTATCCATCTTACGTACCCCATACACAGAAAAGTTATCCATCTTACGTACCCCATATACAGAAAGTTATCCATCCTACGTACCTCCTATACAGAAGAGATATCCATCTTCTGATATGTTTCTACGAATACACTAAATGACATCAAAATGTGCACCTTTCTTATAGGTTCTAATTAGGAACAATTTTTGTGTTTTTTTCTTATCATCGATTCCCTCTGCCAATCCAAAGTGAATCACTTCATGCTGATTTTCCTTGGGATTCCTCAGACTTAACAGTTCTACTAAGACGCTGCTATTTAGGCATAGCTACTATAGTTGGTTGATTGGCGCTTTATGGCGCAAAGCAGCGAGGCTATCTGCGCCAAACAACTGGTAAAAACAATGAAAGTAAATTAAAGTAAAATGTAAACATACAGCGAGTTAAAACCAATACATGTCGGTAAAAGATTTATATAGAATTAAAAAGACGTATAGTGTGTAAAAAATTAAAAATACAATTTAATCGGACAGTGTCACCATTATCAATGACACTGTCCAGCGTCAGGGGTAAACTTTTAGATAAAATATGTATAAAATGATGCTGCCGCTCACGGCATGACAGTAAAATGTGGGCTATTGTGACTTAAGTGCCACAATGGCTACACATCGGTGGGTCAAAGCCCGATAAAAGAAAACGATGGGTTAAAAACTATGACCAATGCGTAGCCTTGTCAGGACTACTTCCTCCTTCCGATCCTTACGGAAGCAAGATGGCCAAAGACCAACAGAAGGTTTGATCTGGAAAAGCTTATTATGGCGTTGCTCACTCTAAGTCGACTGCCAACTAGCACGAAGCCGCGCCATGAAGACAGGACCGTAGTCCATGTATGGGACAGGCATGGCCATGATGGCACCAGAGCAGATGGACTTAGCTGTGGTGTCAGCGAGCTCGTTCCCGTGAATACCGACGTGACCAGGGATCCAGAAAAACTGGATGGAAATAGAAGATAGCGAAAAGTGGGCCAATCGGTGTTGAATATCGACAAAAACAGGGTGAGAACTAACGTTAAGCGATTCCAGGGCCAGTAGATAGCTAAGAGAATCAGTGTAAGTAGTACAATTACTGTACTGCATAGCTTCTACATGATTCAGGGCAAGAGAAATAGCATATAACTCGGCAGTGAACACAGAAACTGTAGAGGGGATCCTGCGAGGAACTACCAAGGCACTACAAACCCTGGCAGAACCTACAGAGTCACCTGATTTCGAACCATCCGTGTAATTGGGAAGAGAGGAATGGTTCAAAAGATGTTCAGCAAAAAGAAGATGGTACTTCCAATTGGGAGTATCCGCCTTCCCCAGATAATTCAAGGAAAGGTCACAGGATGGGATGGTAATAAGCCATGGTGGAATGAGCCAGCAATGTCATCCAATGTCAGACTCAATTCGGCCAGTAATGCCCGGTAACAAAGGCCAAATGGAGGAATAGCAGACCGTCTATTCTGAAAGAGCATTGCCCACCGAGGAAGAAAAACACAATCCCAGGTGGGATGCCATGGTAAGGATTGAAGCTTAGTAGCATATTGTAGAGAAAGGTGCAAATGATGGAGGTGAAGAGAAGGTTCGTGGGACTCAGTGTACAAACTCTGGACTGGAGAAGTGCGAAAAGCACCGGTGCAGAGCTGAAGCCCCAGATGGTGAATGGGGTCCAGCATCTTCAGGGCCGAGGTCCTGGTGGAACCATAGACCAAAGACC
>NW_013743553.1:0-2799 GCF_000517525.1 Limulus polyphemus
ATTGTTGTCACTCATGATGACGGACATAGGCCTCGTTTATCAGATTGTTGTCACTAATCATGATGAACATAGGACTTGTTTAACAGATTGTTCCCAGTGATCATGATGGGCATAGGCCTTGTTTATCAGATTGTTGTCACTAATCATGATGAACATAGGACTTGTTTAACAGATTGTTCCCAGTGATCATGATGGGCATAGGCCTTGTTTAACAGATTTTTGTCACTAATCATGATGGACATAGACCTCATTTAACAGAGAGTTGTCACTGATTACGATGGACATAGGCCTCGTTTATCAGATTTTTGTCACTAACCCTGATGGACATAGGCCTTGTTTAACAGATTGTTGTCACTAATCATGATGGGCATAGGCCTTGTTTAACAGATTTTTGTCACTAATCATGATGGACATAGACCTCATTTAACAGAGAGTTGTCACTGATGACGATGGACATAGGCCTCGTTTAACAGATTGTTGTCATTTATGATGATGAACATAAGCATTGTTTAACAGATTGTTGTCACTAATGATAATGGACGTAGATCTTGTTTAACAGATTGTTGTCACTAATGATAATGGACATAGGCCTCGTTTAACAGATTTTTGTCACTAATGGTGATGGACATAGACCTTGTTTAACAGATTGTTGTCACTAATCATGATGAACATCGGCCTCGTTTAACAATTGTTGTCACTAATCATGATGGACATAGACCTTGTTTAACAGATTTTTGTCACTAATCATGATGAACATATGCCTTGTTTAACAGATTGTTGTTACTAATGATGATGGACATAGATCTTGTTTAACAAATTTTTGCCACTAATCATGATGAACATAGGCCTTGTTTAACAGATTGTTGTCACTAATCATGATGAATATAGGCCTTGTTTAACAGATTTTTGTCACTAATGATGATGGACATAGGCCTTGTTTAACAGATTTTTGTCGCTAATCATGATGGACATAGATCTTGTTTAACAGATTGTTGTCACTAATCCTGATGGACATAGGCCTTATTTAACAGATTGTTGTCACTAATGATGACGGACATAGGCCTCGTTTAACAGATTGTTGTCACTAACGATAATGGACATAGACCTTGTTTACAGATTGTTGTCACTAATGATGATGAACATAAGCCTTATTTAACAGATTGTTGTCATTAATGATGATGAACATAGATCGTCAACTACTTAATACATACTACTATAGTGTCATTTGAATTTCTAAAATTATAGTTTTGGTTTTCGTGTGGTGGAATGTGTCTTGGTTTATGTTTTTTCGTCGTTATATATTCTTATGACAGCGGAAGTCACGCGACGCTGGGAGCATGCGCGCTGGAGTTTCTATGAGGATAGTGACTTAGTGGGCAACCTCACGAATGTCCCAGCGTTTGCTAGATGCCCTCTTTTTTTTAGTATGTAAGCCGGAGATAGACTGAAGAGAAATAACTGAGTCAAGCGAACAGTAGGCACCGTAAGTAAAGTGTGTGAATCTCTGTGAATTATAGCATGTGTTTATAAAAGTAGTTAAGTTTCAAGTGGAAACTCTGTGTATTGCAAAGTTGTATCGAGAAAGAATAAACTACTTTTAATTAAGAAAGAACTCCTATACGTAACAATATTAATATCTTATGATATGATATTCGTCGAATTAAATAGAGATTATATATATTAGAAACAAATGAGGCTTAGCCTAAAGAACTTATAAAGACAAATATTAGTAAAAGTAACTGTTAAAGTTAACAATTATTTGTAGTTAAACAATAATAAAATGAATTGTTCTCGAGGATTTTAGTTGCTTTCTCTATTTCCTTTTCTGGTTATTGTTTATTTTATTTGTTTTTTACAAACTGTTGTGCAAGACACGTAAAATAAAACATTAAATGCGAAGTAAGAGGAGAAACTTTAAAATGTCGGGAATTTACGAACAGCTTTTGCTAAAGTCCAAACAATAGTGAAAAGTTCGTTTCAGATGTTTTCGATAAAATGACAGAAGTTTCCAGTGTTTTCTTTTTAAAAAAAGCTTCGTACGACTAGAACAGGAGTTTGGAATAGCGTAACGTTCAAGATATTTGAATTGTGGCGCTTAAAGTGTTTTTTATTTCTGTCTCTCTGTTCCTTTGACCAGTTGCTAACACCAGCCGTCTATTCAGTGATACAGGAAGACTTGGAAGAAATGTATCGATAAGAGAAACATTGTCTTCGTACGTTTTCTGTTTATTTATTTTTCCACGGCTGTTTTTTTTTTAGTACATCTACATTTCGTCGTTTCATACAACTACTCATGAAGATCAGTCATATAAAATAGTTTCATATTATACAGTTGCATGAAAGATAAATTAATATTACACGAAGTCTCTTTTCTTATCCAAGAAAGAAGAAAAATCAGGTGAATATTTACATCTCAACAAAGAATAGATTTGTAACAAGCCTGCTAAATCTTTCTGTTTAGCAAGTGAAATATTTTTAGTTAACCACAGAAGCTGCTTTGCTTATTTACTCCAAGTTTAAGGATTAACAGTTTTGTTGTTAAAACTTGAGTTAATCAATATAATTAGAAATTTGTATCTTTATCATATTTCAGAATTTATGAAGTAAAATCATGCTTCAGTCATATTGTTACGACAGCGGAAGTCACGCGATTCTGGGTGCATGCGCGCTGGAGTTTCTAGAAGGATCATGAGTTATCGGGGAACCTCGCGAATGCCCCAGTGTTTGCTAGAGGCCCTCTTGTTTAGTATATAAGCCAGCGATAGATAGATATGAAGACAGATTGAAGATAGAAATAAC
>NW_013743554.1:0-1754 GCF_000517525.1 Limulus polyphemus
CGGTTATTTTATTTAGAAAACCAGGAATGTGTTAAGAAGGACAGCAGTATAGCAGTGAACGGTTATTTTATTTAGAAAACCAGGAATGTGTTAAGAAGGATAGCAGTATAGCAGTGAACGGTTATTTTATTTAGAAAACCAGGAATGTGTTAAGAAGGATAGCAGTATAGCAGTGAACGGTTATTTTATTTAGAAAACCAGGAATGTGTTAAGAAGGATAGCAGTATAGCAGTGAACGGTTATTTATGTTATTTTATTTAAAAAACCAGAAATGTGTTAAGAAGGTTAGCAGTATAGCAGTGAACGGTTCTTTCTGCTTATTATTCGTGGTTTGTGTGCTGTATTTTGCACTGGAACTAGAAATGAAAAGCTATTACTACAACGTAATGAAAGATATTAGATCAGATATTATTATATCATAATAACTCTATGAGTTCCTTCACTTCATCTAGTGTTCCAAATATTAGATCAGATATTGTTATATCATAATAACTCTATGATATTAGATCAGATATTATTATATCATAATAACTCTATGATATTAGATCAGATATTATTATATCATAATAATTCTATGAGTTCTTTCACTTTATCTAGTGTTCCAAATATTATATCAGATATTATTATATCATAATAATTCTATGAGTAGTTAAGTAGTTGTGTTTAATAATTCCTTAATCCGGATTATCTTGATGACGTCTTCGTGGGAAGTTTAAATTTTCTAGGACTACATATTTAACCTGAACTTTGGCAGAATAAGAAACATGAGAAAAATACTTTGACCCGAGGACAAAGCCTATAAATAAAATAAGTTTGTGGAACTTTCGTAGCATATTTCTAAAACGATATATACATAATTAGCTGGAGAAAGTCTATTATTGGTATATTATTATTATTTTCAGCCTAAGCGGCACCTAGCGTAATAAATGGCCAAACGGCCCCAAAGGTTCAGGAATATAGCCATCCATTATTTAAAACTACTGATCAGAGAAAGGGATCCAGCCAAAAGAACTCGCCATGCCCTATCACAGCGTGTTCACTGTGATTAGCAACGCCTTGGAACTTCGGTCCCCAGCCCGAGATGCAAACTATTGGGTCACGCTAGGACTTTGAGCAGAAAATTACTATTATAAATTGTTATTTTTTACGTTATTGCCAAACAACTGTTGAAATAAGCCTAACACATCATTAATTTTCCTTTTTAAAATAGTCTTATATATATATATATTATTTTAAGTTGCAGCTTTTACAGTAAGGAAGAATATTTTTTAACGAGTACGACGTTTCGATCACTGGTGCGATCATTGTCAATTTTAAGATATTTATTGCTTACAATTCTTGGTGTGTTAGGTATTGAACAGCTACACCATGGACGATCTCCTATCACATCATTAATTTTCCTTTGTAAAATAGTCTTATATATATATTATTTCAAGTTGCAGCTTTTACAGTAAGGAAGAATATTTTTAAACGAGTACGACGTTTCGATCACTGGTGCGATCATTGTCAGTTTTAAGATATTTATTGCTTACAATTCTTGGTGTGTTAAGTATTGAACAGCTACACCATGGACGATCTCCACTTTATCCAATGCAGGGAAATGAACCCTGAATGTTTGCGTTGTAACTCCGTAAACTTACCACTGACCAACAGAGGGACAAACTGTTTAGAGAGAAGAGTAGAACAGTTAGCAGCTACCAGATGAAGAAGGAGTGGAACAGTTAGTAGCTACCAGATGAAGAAGGAGTGGAACA
>NW_013743555.1:0-2802 GCF_000517525.1 Limulus polyphemus
TTTGTTATGTCTCCATTCGTTAGTTAAATTTCCGTAAAGTTGTTCCGACAAAACTTTAGTGACACAAGTCCTTTTTTATATAAAACTGATTTATTCTTTCTGAATGCAATTTGCCGATACACTTAATTTCAACAGTCGCGCTATAACAAACGCTATAATTCACCATAAACGTCTCACGTGCTCAACAATATTCTCACTCATTCAATTACACACACT
The DNA here is from genome assembly GCF_000517525.1 of Limulus polyphemus. Lineage (NCBI taxonomy): Eukaryota > Metazoa > Arthropoda > Merostomata > Xiphosura > Limulidae > Limulus > Limulus polyphemus. The sequence goes on from NW_013743555.1 coordinate 217, forward strand.
GTTGCTGTCAATTTGTGACCGTCTTATATATACAAAACTACACTATATCTAGAAGGATCCCAAGATTTAAGGAAAGGACGTGAATGTTCGAGAACGACGTGGCGTGATACTAGTCACGTGACCTCTGCTAACGCAACAACACTTAATTTCCACAATCAGTTTAACTTAAACAAACGCTATAATTCACAACGAACGATTCACACACTACCGCGCTTGACTCAATTGTCCGTCTCTATCTCTGTCTACAATTCAGTTCCCTTGTTGCCCTTACTTCTTGGCGGTCTTATATATTATAAAAGCGTACATCTCGTCTCATCGTGAATCTTCCAGAAACTCATCACGTGTTACCAGCGTCATGTGACTTCCGCTGTGGTAACAATATGTTTAGATTTTAAAATTACCATTTTGGATAATCTTGTGGTTATTTTTTTTGTTTTTTACTGGTTTTCTGCAAATTGGACTTGTTGAGTGCTTGTTTAATATTTTTGTTTTAAGTGTTAATTCTCACCATTTTATAATTAATTATCTATCATTTGCAGTTCTATTCTCACCATTTAGGAAATTGTAGCTTATTCTAGATTTTTTGTCAGTCTGCCTCTCGAATATAAGTTTTGTGGTGTTCGTGTACACTAATAACGAACATATGATTATAAGTAAAAAGTATCCACAAAAAGCAGACTCTGGGAATGTTATTCAGAGAATAAATTGAACATGGACAGTAAGGAAAGACAAGCACAAGTTATTATATAAGCTAAATTTGTATTCACTAAAATGCAGTACAATTACTGGCTGGTCAGTTTCTTATTTGTTTATACTTAAACTTGCTACTAGATCTGGGGACTTATCAAACGTCTACACGGGACAATGTCAAGCCTTAGTGTATTATCCGTTAGACCACACACTTCCAATACTAGTCTACATTCAATTATAACCATCTGGTGTCAATAGTGAACGAGTTACCGGACATAAATACCTAACTTAGATTTATAAGTAGCACTTACCAACCAGGTTTGGTGCTTAGGGTACTCGACTTGCAATCTGCAGATTGTGGGTTCAAATTACATTTCTGGTGTGGGGTCAATATAATGTCATGATCAATCCCATTATTCATTAGTAAACAGTAGCTCAAGAGTTGGCAGTGGTTGGCGTTGGCTGTCTCCCTTTCCTGTATACTAGTGTATCACTTCCAAATTAGGAACTGCTAGCACAGATAGTTCTCAAACAACCTTATCAACCAAGTAAACAAAGATTAGAATTTTTTTTTTTATAGGAACTGATTCAGTTAATATTTTATTTCAAAATAATCTGTAAAGATAGAGATTGGGAAGAGATTTGAATGTTGTGGTTAGTATGCTGTAAGTTGAATCTTGTTTACGTGAATACATTTTTCAAAAGTCACTTTGTTGTGAGAGTTGTTGCATCAAGTAATTTACGACTAGTTACTCCATTTTTTACTTTCATGATGTTAGAAAAACACGTAGGTTCAAGAAGTCTTGATAGATATGAATAAAAACCCTATAACCTTATAGTATTTTTATCCATTTTTTACTTTATACTCAGTCTAATCTATAAAGGTTACTGACTGTTGTGAAATAATAATGTTGTAACAGTTTGTCACCCCAAAATTTCTCTAGTTGTGTTTTTTATTTGAATCTACATGTTCTTATGTATTGCTTCTTGGGAGGTTTTAATCATTCATCTGATCTTTTTCTCATTCCTAAATGATGTACTTCGATGGATAGTGCTTAGATATATTTACTTATTCTTCTTTCTAAAATTCTATGAACTATTCTAACATGTGTGATTGCTTTATGACCCATCTGAGTAGTTTCTACCTTTTTTATTTATGAATAGTCATCTAATAAACAAAGAGATCAACGGTAATTTTGATATCTCTCCTTTAGTGTGATCTGTCTCCAACCATCTTTGTAAGTTTCCTTAATTAGCTTGTTTGATATGTTTAAAAAGCTACTGTTGCACTTTTTTGCTGGAATTCCACATAATATTCAGTATTAGCTGTAGTATATCCTTGTAGTATTTCTAGTGGAGATATCTATAGTCGAATGATAATAAATATTTTCAATAGCTCCTATGTACATTGTATTGTTGTTTTATTTACCTCTTGATTTCAGCTACAGTCATGGCTTTACAATTTCATTGGAGTGCTCAAAGGTTGGTTTCAAAATATTTGGTTCCACTTCACCATCATCAACTTCTTCAGTCACTTTGACTTCACCTTGATGGCACCTAATTAGTTCAACCTCTCTTTTACCAGTTACTGGAACTTGGCCTTTGTTATTCCCAAACGTCATTTTATCAAAACCAATTACAAACTTCCTTGGTAGTAGATAGTCCAATCCTAATATGCATTGGTCTTCAATGCCAGCCAAATATACTTTCTGTCTGTCCTTTATGCCCATCAGCTCAATAGTTACCCACACTGGTCCCCATAATCTTGTAGAATGTCCTGTCACACCATAAAGCTTCTGTATGGCTTCTGGTACTCCTTCGTGATCTAACACCTTGATGCTTACAAGGGTTTGCTGAGATGCAAAGTCTATGACAAAGTTGCACCTTTGGCGATCC
>NW_013743556.1:0-3563 GCF_000517525.1 Limulus polyphemus
AAATATCCCTCCAAGGAGAATAGCTCCAGCAAAGTGGCAAGAGATAGAGAAGGTCATGGATGGTCTAATCAAGGAAGGGATAGTTGAAACATCAGATAGGTTAGACCTATAACTAGAGCTATTAAGTTAAATATTGACCAGTAGGAGGTTAGATCTATAGCTATAAATATTAACTTAAATGTCAAAAAAAGAAGTTTAGACCTACAGCTAGAGATATTAACTTAAATGTTTATTAACAGAAGTTTAGACCTATAGCTAGAGCTATTAACTTAGATGTTGTTTGTCAACATTTAAGTTAATAGCTGTAGCTATAGGTCTTAACTTCTTTTAATCAACATTTAAGTTAATAGTTCGAGCTATCGGGCTGAACTTCGACTCGTCAACATTTAAGATAATAGCTCTAGCTATAGGTCTAAATTTCTTTCAATCAACATTCAAGTTAAAAGCTCTAGCATTATGTCTACACTTCTTTTTTTAACATTTAAGTTAATAGCTCTAGTTATAGGTCTGAAATTCAGCTAGTCAATATTTAGATTAATAGCTCCAACTATAGGTCTAAACTTCTGCTCGTCAACATTTAAGATAACAGCTTTCGCTATTGGTCTAATTTTCTGCTAGTCAACATCTAAGTTAATAGTTCTAGCTATAGGTCTAAACTTCTGTTAATAAACAATAAAGTTAATAGCTCTAACTAAAGGTTTAAACTTCTGCTCGTCAACATTTAAGATAACAGCTTTCGATATAAGTCTAATTTTCTGCTAGTCTGATGGTTAAACTTATAGCTAGAGCTATTAACATAAATCTTGATAAAATGATGTTTCGAACTATGGTTACATCTTTTAACTTAAATGTTGACTAAAAGAAGATTAGAACTATAGGTAGATCTATTAACTTAAATATTCATTAGTAGAAACTATACATATAGATAGAGGTATTAACTTATATATTTTCCAAGTACAAGGTTAGACCTATAAATAGAGCTATTAAGTTAAATGTTGAAAAGTAGAAGGTTAGACCTATAGATAGAGCTATTAAGTTAAATGTTAACAAACAGAAGCTCAAACGTACAAGTATTGCTGTTAATCTAAATACTGACAAGCAGAAATTTAGACCTACAGCTAGAGCTATTAACTTACACGTTGACAAACAGAAGTTTAGACCAATAGTTAGAGCTACTAAATTAAGTGTTGACAATATAAGTTTAGATCTAAAGCTTGAGCTATTAACTTAAATGTTGACAAACACGGGTTAAGACCAGTAGATAGAGCAATTACCTTAAATGTTGACAACCAGATAAAAAGATATAAATTTAGAGCTATTAACTCAAATGTTGACAAACAGAAGTTTAGACTTGTAACTAGAGCTAAAAACTCAAATGTTGACAAACAGAAGTTAAACCTATAGCTAGAGCTAATAACCTAAATGTTGAGAAACAGAAGTTTCAACTTATAGCTACAGCTACTAACTAAAATGTTGACAAGCAGAAGTTCTCACCTTCAACTAGACGTACTAACTTACGTGTTGACAAACAATAGTTTAGACCTATAGTTAGAGCTACTTAATTATATGTTGACACTATAAGATTAGACCTATAGGTAGAGCTATAAAATTAAATGTCGATGAGCAGAAGTTTTGACCTATAGCTAGAGCTATTAACTTAAATTTTGACAAACAGAAGTTTGAACTTATAGCTAAAGCTATTAACTTATATGTTGACAAACAAAAGTTAGAACCTATAGCAAGAGCTATTAACCTAAATGTTGACAAGCTTATATTTAGACCTATAGCTAGAGCTTTTAACTTACATACTGACAAACAGAAGTTTAAACCTATAGCTAGAGTTATTAACTTAAATGTTCACAAACAAAAGTTTCAACCTATAGATAGAGCTTTTAACTTAAATGTTGACAAACATAGGTATAAACCAGTAGCTTTAGCTATTAACTTAAATGTTAACAAACACAGGTTCAGACCAGTAGTTAGAGCTATTAACTTAAATGTTGACAAACAGAAGTTTATGACTTATAGTTAGAGCTATTAACTTACATGTTGACAAACAGACGTTTAGACCTATAGTTGAAGCTACTAAATTAAATGTTGACAAGATAAGATTTAGAATTTTGGCAATAGCTATCAACTTAAATGTTAACAAACAGAAGTTGAAACCTATACCTAAAGCTATTTTCTTAAATGTTTACGAGCAGAAGTTTAGACCAATAACTAAAGCTATTAACTTAAATGTGAAAAAACAGAAGTTTAGACCTATAACTAAAGCTATTAACTTAAATTTTAAAACACAGAAGTTTAAACCTATAGCTAAAGCTATTATCTTAAATTTTGACGAGCAGAAGTTTAGACCTATAACTAGAGCTATTAACTTAAATGATGATAAAAAGAAGTTTAACCCATTAGCTAGCGCTATTAACTTAAATGTTGACAAGAAGAAGTTAAACTTATAGCCAGAGCTATTAACTTATATGTTGACAAACAGAAGTTTAAACATATATCTAGAGCTTTTAACTTAAATGTTGATTAAAAGAAATTTAGACCTATAGCCAAAACTATTATTTTCAATGTTGACGAGTACAAGTTTAGACCTATAGAAAGAGCTATTACCTTAACTGTTGATAAGCAGAATGTTAGCCCTATAACTAAAGCTATTATCTTAAATATTGACGAGCAGAAGGTTAGACCTATAGCTAGAGCTATCAACTTGAATGTTGACAAGCAGGAGATTACACCTAATTCTAGAGCTATTAACTTAAATGTTGACAAACAGAACATCAAACCTATAGGTATTGCTATAAACCTAGATATTGACAAGCAGGAGTTTAGCCGAATAGTTAGAGCTACGAAATTAGATGTTGACAATATAAGTTGAGACCTATAGCTATAGTTATTAACTTAGATCTTAACAAACATATGTTTAAAGCTATAGCTAGAGCTATTATCTTACATGTTGACAAACAGAATTTTAGTCCTATAGCTCGTACTACTAAATTAAATGTTAACAAATAAAAGTTTAAATCTATAGATAGAGCTATTAACTTAAATGTTGATAAACATAGGTATAGGCCAGTAGCTATAGCTATTAACTTAAATGTTAACAAACACAGGTTTAGACCAGTAACTAGAGCTATTAACTTAAATGTTGACAAACAGAAGTTTATGACCTTTAGCTAGAGCTATTAACCTATATATTGACAAATAGAAGTTTATGACCTACTGCTAGAGCTATTAACTTACATGTTGACAAACAGAAGTTTAGACCTATAGTTGAAGCTACTAAATTAAATGTTGATAAGATAAGTTTTTAGAATTTTGGCTATAGCTATTAACTTAAGTGTTAACAAACAGAAGTTGAAACCTATAGCTAAAGCTATTTTCTTAAATGTTGACAAGCAGAAGTTAAGACCTGTTGCGTCAGCGAGTCACATGACACTGTGACGCAACGTTTCTAGAACTATCATGTACTTTGTCGAATGTTCAAGTTCTTACTAGAAATAGGTTACGCTGGTATATAAAAGAAGGGAAGGTAATGTGTAGATAGATAGTGAGTAATT
>NW_013743557.1:0-2100 GCF_000517525.1 Limulus polyphemus
TAAAGACTAGAAGGAAGGCAATTAGTCATCACCACCCACCGCCAACTGTTGGGCTCCTCTTTTAACAACGAATAGTGGGATTGACTGTAACATTATAACGCTCCCAAAGCTGAAAGGGCGAGCATGCTTAGTGGAACGGAGATTAGGACCCTCGAACGTCAGATAGCGAGTAGAACGCCCTGACCACCCGGCCATGCCGGGCCTAGAACAGCAGATACTGTTAGAACAGTTAGATGAAAAAATTAGGGGAAGTTACACTTGGTAACTTTCTAACTTATAAGATGAAATTACTTTGCAATCCTTGCTTTACGAGCACTCAGGCTAAGTATTATGATAAATGTTAACAGATGTTTGCCTGTGTAATGTTCTTGAGCAAACCTGCGCTTACTGTATTTGATGGCGTTCAAGTTTTCGCTGTTTATAAGTCAACCCCATTTTTTTTTTATCAAAAAAGCTAGGATTTCCTTAGATTTGGTGTATAAGTCGACCTACATCTTATAATGATCCATTTACAAAATATTCCAGGTATGTATTCTCTTGTAAAGGGAATAATTCAGAGGAATCCACAGACGAAATATGTAGCATTTTACAAAGTTTTTGTCTGATTTGTTTATCATGTTTATATGATTCAGCGGGTTTTTCACGACTCCTAGCTAGATGGCAGTGCTACCGTGAAAAACATGGCGATTAGGGCTAATTGCTATTTTTATGACTGATTGATGGTGGTATGTTTGTTGTTGTGTAAAACAGGCTAGTTACTGAAGACTGACGTCATGTACTACAAAGGTAGATTTGTTAATTAGCAACGAAAGCACAAGCGTGTTTTTAGTGAGATACTTAAACCAGTTTGTGTATGTTTGATTGTCCACACGAATCAGATACTTACAAGAGCACAACCTTTCAGGGTGGTAAAGAATTTTTGAATTGAAATATTTAAATGTGTGTTTGTTTGTTCGAAGTTAAGCACAAAGCTACACAATTGACTATAAACACTTAGTGACAAACATTAAAAGCCATAAATGATTAAATGCGTTAAGTTTAGTACCCCCCCCCCCCCCAGTGTTAATGATATTTTAGGCCATATATATATCAGAATGTTCGGCTAGATAAAGGATTTATTTGTTGTTTGAGTAACCCGGTAGGACGGCTTCATCTCGATACACATAAATATATATATAAATTCTGAAAAAGATAGTCATAATTCATGAATGTCGTGTTAACTACATTTGGTTGTAGCGTTATAACATAAATTTCATGTTATAATTCTGGATACATTTGTAAAGTCAGACATGACTTTACTTATTTATTCAAATTATATTCAACTTGTATTAGAAGGCATGTCACAGTCGAGAAGAATAAACCAACGAAACCTTCTAGGTTAGAAGTTTTGGAACACTGCCTGTAGATCCCCCCCCCCCCCCAGTGGCACAGCGGTATGTCTGCGGACTTACAACGCTAGAAACCGGGTTTCGATATTCGTGGTGGGCAGAGCACAGATAGCCCATTGTGTAGCTTTGTGCTTAACTTCAAACAAACAAAGAAATACTGCCTGTAAAGTAGGTGGCTTTATTTCCAAACTGGGGGGCGCGGCCTTTTGGCGGGATAGCCCAAAAATAACAACGGAATAGTTGGAGACCGGTAACCGAACAAAACTATCCCTTTGGTCTCAAAGCTTTTTTTTTTTTTTGTTCTCGCACTTATTCACCTTTTTACAAAAATTTTTTTCATTGAAAAAATGATTAAAAACAGGTAAAGAAAACGATGATTTTGCTGTTATCCTTAACGTTTGGAAAACGCAGGTGTAAGGTGTTTTTGTGCTGTCACAATTGGATCCGGGTTTTCTTTTTATGCCAGACCAGAAAATGGTGGAAGATTTCAAGTGTGTGTGAGATGGTTGAATTCTCTGAGTAGTGACTGTTGTCAGGTCCATGCTCGCCCTTTCAGCAGTAGGGGCGTTATAACGTAACGGTAAATCCTACTACTGTTCATTGGTTAAAGGTAGCCCAAGAGTTGGCGGTGGGTGGTGCTTAATAGCAGTTTTCCTTCTACTCTGTCACTTTTAAATTAAGAAAGGTTGGAACAGGTAGTAGCCCTCGAGTG
>NW_013743558.1:0-1231 GCF_000517525.1 Limulus polyphemus
GGGTATTAAAAACTTTAATTAAAATAAAGTATAAGAACAACGTTTCGACCTTCTTAGGTCATCTTCAGGTTAACAAAGACACTTTGACGCTGACCATTACTGGGCACATGTCTTAAGGACGAGAGTGTGAACAGGTACGAGATTGTAGGGGGCGTAGCAGTTAGATGTTATGTGATTGATATGGGTATAAAGGTGTTGATTCAATTTTGGTTTGAGTTTTTGTATTAGTGAGACTTCTTTGATTTTTCGTTTGTTTGCCTTTGCTTCTCTACTTAATATATTGGTGTTCTCTATGCTTATGTTGTGTTTCGAAAATATGGGAAGGTGATTTACTGTGTTCGTTGAATATGGGTTCCATTTTTCGGCTTGTTTCTCTGATAAGAAGTCGTGGCAGTTATTGCATTGTATTTTATAAATAATGTCGGTGTTATGTTTGTCAGTGTAGTTTTTACAAAGTATGGATTTTAGTTTTGTGCGCGATTTGTGAATGCATTTAGTGTTTATTGGAATGTTATGTTTTGTTGTAAGTTTTTTCCAAATGTTGATTATTTTATCGCTAATACCGGAAATATACTGTATGCAATAGTGCAGGATTTTATAGTTAGTTGTTTCATTGAATCTATGATTGTTTGTTTGTTGTTGATCTAGTTATGTGTATGATTTTTTTCGACGGTTTTTGAAGAAAATTTATTGACGTTGAGAAAGTGTTGTTTTAATTGTTTGATTTCCTCGTTAATTTTATCTGGTGAGCACAGTTTTGTGGCTGTGTTTATACATACACCAACTTTTATATTTCCCAGATTTGCATTTTTCTTCCCAATATTTTAAACTGTTTTGTTTGATGCTATTTACCAAATTTACAAATTATTAAAGTCCTATTTTTTATAGTAAATATTTTATTTCATTTTTTACACTTTTTTTTTAATTTATGTCTGAACTCTTATTGTCGTCATAAATATGTTTCTAGTTTTGTTTGTAGCCTTTCCCCAAACTTAATTTAATTCAAGGTTTTAAAAGTAATAATTTTAATTTTAACTTTTACACTATATTTTCTCCTTTCCACTAATGCCGTTTCCTGAATTTAGAAAACATTATTACAAAATTACATATTCAGATTTTGTAAAATAGACTTTATTTTCCGAGTGTTCGTGTACAATCAGAAGCTGGTAATTGTGTGAATGATAGGAAAATTAAAAATTTTTTACTCTGTCTTTTCATGCGCCAAAATCCC
>NW_013743559.1:0-4566 GCF_000517525.1 Limulus polyphemus
ATCATCTTCACTCTAGAATGTTGAGATGTTTTATTGTACAATCGTCTTCACTCTAGAATGTTGGGATGTTTTGTTGTACTCTTATCTTCACTCTAGAATGTTGGGATGTTTTGTTGTACTCTTATCTTCACTCTAGAATGTTGAGATGTTTTGTTGTACTCTTATCTTCACTCTAGAATGTTGGGATGTTTTGTTGTACTCTTATCTTCACTCTAGAATGTTGAGATGTTTTGTTGTACTCTTATCTTCACTCTAGAATGTTGGGATGTTTTGTTGTACTCTTATCTTCACTCTAGAATGTTGGGATGTTTTGTTGTACTATCATCTTCACTCTAGAATGTTGGGATGTTTTGTTGTACTATCATCTTCACTCTAGGATGTTGGGATGTTTACCTATAACACATGTCATCTGCTGACATCATTTCAGGAACTCTGATTATTGTGTTAGTTGAGTTTTAAATAAGGAACTAAAATTATTATATTAGTTAAGTTTTACTTAAGAAACTCTGATTATCATGTTAGTTGAGTTTTACATAAGGAAATCTGATTATTGTGTTAGTTGAGTTTTACATAAAGAAATCTGGTTGTTACCTTAGTTGAGTTTTAAATAAGGAACTAAGATTATTATATTAGTTAAGTTTTATATAAGGAAATCTGATTATTGTGTTAGTTAAGTTTTACATAAAGAAATCTGGTTATTATCTTAGTTAAGTTTTACTTAAGAAACTCTGATTATCATGTTAGTTGAGTTGTACATAAGAAAATCTGATTATTGTGTTAGTTGAGTTTTACATAAAGAACTCTGGTTATTATCTTAGTTAAGTTTTACTTAAGAAACTCTGATTATCATGTTAGTTGAGTTGTACATAAGGAAATCTGATTATTGTGTTAGTTGAGTTTTACATAAAGAACTCTGGTTATTATGTTAGTTGAGTTTTACATAAAGAAATCTGATTATTGTGTTAGTTGAGTTTTATTTAATAACTCTGGTTATTGTGTTAGTTGAGTTTTATTTAAGAACTCGGATTATTATATTAGTTGAGGTATTGAGTTTTACTAAGGAATTCTGGTTATTAGATTAGTTGAGTTTTACTTGAGGAACTCTGATTATTGTATTAGTTGAGTTTCACTTTAGGAACTCTGATTATTGTGTTAGTTGAGTTTTATTTAAGAATTCTGAATCTTCGCTGCTAAATATGAGTTTTTTACAATGGTTCATCCATTTTCTGGAAAAAACTAACAACCCTCAGAAGAACTTATGCATCGTACCCAAACAATTGCTTATATTAGTGACAGTTGCCTGTGATTAAAACTCATAATAGTTTTCTGATGTGAACGTACACAGAAGGAATGTTTTTGTGTACCGCATGTTTGAGACTGAGTTCATCATTATATAAAATGTAATTTGACTCATACAAGCAGCTCAAATGACCCTACACTGTTGGAGAAAATGAGACCACACCTACAATACAGCAGTTCAATGTCAATGTTAAATTAATTATGAAGTGATTTAATTTTACGTATGAAAGAAACATTTGTCATTAAATGAAAAAAAAGCACTTTGAATTATTATTAACGATTCAGGTGACACATAACAATTGATTCGTTTCTGATCAATAATCAATAACGCTACTGTAAATTAGGATCTATTTGAAAAATAGGAATTGGACGAACAGACGAGTATGTTTCGTGAAATAATCGACAAAACCAGCAAAACAAGACCTTGTTAGTCTTGTCCATAACTCAGTTTGTTAATATAGTGTTGTTAATAGTGTTGCGTCAGCGAGTCACATGACTAGTGTGACGCCACGTTTCTAGAACTATCCTGTACCTTGGCGAATGCTCTAGTATTTACTAGATATAGGGTAGCCTGGTATATAAAAGAGGGTGACAACGTGACGGAATGATGTAATGTAATGTGTGTAGACAGTGTGTAATTGATCTGCAGTCAGAAGTATTGTTAACGTTCGTTATAGCGTTTGTTTTAGCGTGATTGTTGAAAATAAGTGTATCGTAAAGTTGTATTCGGAAAGAATAAACCAGTTTTATTAAGTAAGGACTTGTGTCGCTAAAGTTTCGTCGGAACGAAGTTACGGAAAGTTAATTAACAAACGGAGACGTAACAATACCATTCATTGTGTGAAGTATAATATAAACGGTTTACAGTAGAATATGTCATAGTGTTTCCTTAACAACCAGTTTAGCTGGAAAATGTCAGTGGTCACGTTGTTTATCGTTGGTCTACGTCAATATTATCAAAGATGGAGTCCTATTAATCAACGAATGTTTGACACTGAAAATATGTGAATGACATTTCTTTAAAAAAAAAAACAGAAATTTATCATATTGAACCATTCATTTGTCACAGCGGAGAGAGAGTTTGTTTGTTTGTTAAATTTCGCGAAAAACTGCTCGAGGGCTATCTGCGCTAGCTATCCTTAATTTAGCTGTGATACACTAGAAGGAAGGCAGCTAGTCAACAACACCTACCGCCAACTCTTGAAGTACTCTTAACCAACGAAAAGTGGGATTGATCTTTACTTTATAACGCATCCATGGCTGAAAGAGCTAGTATTTTCGGTGACGGGATTCGAACCCCTAAACCGCAGGTTACGAGTTGAGCTCCGAAACCACCAGGTCATTTCAGGCCCCAAAGAGTTTTCTAACTATAAGACTTGCCACTATGGAGAGAGAGACTCGTATTCCTGACAGTAACACTTGTTAAACCGGAGAGAGACTCATATTTCTGACTGCAACATTTGTCACCCGGGAGAAACAGAGAAGCTTGTAACTATCTAATTGCAAAAGTTTACACAAGGACTTCTTTTGAATTCCAAAAGAAAAAAAATCGTTCACGTTTTCAAACTGCAGCATTTGACTCAATAATTTCCTTGCCACACCTGGCAGCAAAACTGACGGTTCACAGTTTAAACTATCTTGATAATCGCGACATGTAATACACATCGTGACTATAAAAACCCAGTATAACAAACGTTTCTCGAAATATGTGGAGAGGTTTTCTTTCTTTCAGCTCTCTTTTCAGTCATCGAATAAATCAGAAAAAAAACATCATGCTTTCTAATCAATTTCATAACATTATATTTAATCAGAAGTCACAGTCATGTCGTTACTGATAATCAAGAGTCACAGCCATGTCGTTAATAATAATCAGAAGTCACAGCCATGTCGTTAATAATAATCAGGAGTCACAGCCATGTCGTTATAATAATCAGAAGTCACAGCCATGTCGTTAATAATAATCAGAAGTCACAGCCATGTCATTAATAATAATCAGAAGTCACAGCCATGTCGTTAATAATAATCAGGAGTCACAGCCATGTCGTTAATAATAATCAGAAGTCACAGCCATGTCGTTTATAATTTATCAAAGGTTTTCTGTAATTTTTTGGCCCCCCCCAGTGGCACAGCGGTATGTCTGCGGACTTACAACGCTAGAATCTGGGTTTCGATACCCGTGGTGGGCAGAGCACAGATAGTCCATTGTGTAGCTTTGTGCTTAATTACAAACAAAGTATTTTTTTTATAAAACTGTGTCTCCCTCCTGTTGCCGATATATTAATTAGAATATATTATATTTCCGTTCATTAGAGACTTCAAAATAAAGAACGTAGATTTAGATATAGACTTTCAATGAAACTGATTTGTATAAAAGAGATCCAGGGTTTTATGTCGGAAACTTCGGACAGACCGGCAGATTTTCATGTGAATATAAGTTGATTTACAAATGATGCTATGACATGAACATTGCTGAACAATGTGTTTAGATATTCTACGTACATTGTTTGATACAAACATATCTGTAACACGAACATTGCTAAACATTCTGTTTAGATATTCTATGTACATTGTCTGATATAAAGACATATCTGTAACACGAACATTGCAATGTTTCTATTTAAAAACAAGCTAACTACATATACAACAATGTTTTTATTTTAAAAAAGAACTAACTACATGTACACCAATGTTTCTATTTTAAAAAAGAACTAACTACATGTACACCAATGTTTCTATTTTAAAAAAGAACTAACTACATGTACACCAATGTTTCTATTTTAAAAAGCTTGTTTTTAAATAGCAACATTGGTGTACGTGTAGTTAGCTTGAGAAACATTGTTGTACATGTAGTTTTAGCTTGTTTTTAAATACTACACGTACAGCAATGTTTATATTTAAAAACAAGCTAACTACATATATACAACAATGTTTCTATTTTAAAAAAGAACTAACTACACGTACACCAATGTTGCTATTTAATAACTAGCTAACTACATGTACACCAATGTTTCTATTTAATAACAAGCTAACGAAGCTAACTACATGTACAACATCTATTTAAAAATAAGCTAACTACATGTACACCAATGTTTCTATTTAAAAACAAGCTAACTACATGTACACCAATGTTTCTATTTAAAGAGAAGCTAACTACATGTACAACAATGTTTCTATTTAAAAACAAGCTAACTACATATACAACAATGTTCCTATTTAAAACAAGCTAACTACACGTACACCAATGTTTCTATTTAAAAACAAGCTAAC
>NW_013743560.1:0-2386 GCF_000517525.1 Limulus polyphemus
TTTATTTTTTGTGAGTGTAAAAACACGTAAATGCACCAGTGAAAATACTTGTTTTCGCTTGATCTGAAACATGTTCGTTTTCATTATTCCATTATCAAAGGTCAATTAGCACTTCATATTCACTGTTTCACCTCTTTCTTTCGTCGTTGCTATGTTGTCTTTTTTTTTAATTGTTCGGCTAGTGCTAATAATATACGCAACGTTTCGCTGTATGCCTTATATTAGAATCCAGTTTACGTTACGATTTGTTTTTGTAATTTCTACACGCGGGCTATCTGCGCTAAGCGTCCCTAATTTAGTAGTGACAGACTAGAGGAAAGGCAGCTGGTCAACATCACCCCCCGTCAACTCTTGAATTACTTTTTTTTACCAACGATTGAAGCACGGTTGGTGGGACGGGATTCGAACCCGCGACCCGCAGATCGCGAGTCGAGCGCCCCCTAACCACCGGGCCTAACATTCACGAACACCGTGCTTCTTGTTAAATACTGAACTTTGTGTTCGATTATCCAGCTCCCACAATAAAGAGGGAAGGTAATATAGAAGTCTTACTAATAGAATGACAATGAAAACGAGCAACTGTTTCACTCGTACAGGCCCCGGCATGGCCAGGTGGTTAAGGTGCTCGACTCGCAATCTGAGGGTCGCGTTATAATGTGACGGTCAATCCCACTATTCGTTGGTAAAAGAGTAGCCCAAGAGTTGGCGGTGGGTGGTGATTACTATCTACCTTCCCTGTAATATTTCACTGCTAAATTAGGGACGGCTAGCGCAGATAGCCCTCGTGTAGCTTTGCGCGAAATCTATAACAGACAAACAAACATCTGCTTTAATTACGAAAACACGAATAAATATAAACAAGAACGCATTTTTAACAAAATTAACATAATTATAATTAATTCGTATAAATAATATAATTATAATTAATTCGTATAATTAATATAATTATAATTAATTCGTATAATTAATATAATTATAATTAATTCGCATAAATAATATAATTATAATTAATTCACATAATTGATATAATTATAATTAATTCGTATAATTAATATAATTATAATTAATTCACATAAATACTATAATTATAATTAATTCGCATAAATAATATAATTATAATTAATTCGTATAATTACTATAATTATAATTAATTCGTATAATTAATATAATTATAATCAATTCACATAATTAATATAATTATAATTTTAAACGATGAGGTTAAAATAGAGAATCATCAATAGAAAGTTAGCAGTCCACTGAAGGTTTATACGAGTTAGATTAAACACAAATTCCGAAGATTTTCTCTAACTACATAAAATTACCACTTACTTAAACTAATGCAGATAAACGTGATTTTTTTAGCACATAAAAAACTTCATATATATATAAAATAATCTGAAATGAAAAACAAGAACAAATATCTGAATCGCTCGCTTTGATCAAATACCATTGATTTGATGCTAGTTGTAGAGATAAAACGGAGTTCTCTAGATGTTGTTATTTAGATTAGTTTAGTGAAACAGTTTCTTGTAATATAAACCAAAGATTTAAGAAAGTTAAAACGATTTAATAGCAATTATAGATTTTACCAGAAATATATTACTGTTTGTGTATTACTATTCTCTTTATAGGAATGGTTTAGTTATATGGTTGTGTCCATGGGTTTATTACGGTGATATATATATTACATTACCCTAACAAATCCATAGATACAGCGTTAAACTGTAATACTATATATTATATATAGTATTACAGTGTAACGCTGTATCTATGGATTTATTAGGGTAATGTACATATATAGTATTACAGTTTAACGCTGTATCTACGGATTTATTAGGGTAATGTACATATATAGTATTACAGTTTAACGCTGTATCTATGGACTTATTAGGGTAATATACATATATAGTATTACAGTTTAACACTGTATCTATGGATTTATTACGGTGATATATATATATATATATATATAGTATTACAGTTTAACACTGTATCTATGGATTTATTAGGGTAATGTACATATATAGTATTACAGTTTAACGCTGTATCTATGGATTTATTAGGGTAATGTACATATATATAGTATTACAGTTTAACGCTGTATCTATGGATTTGTTAGGGTAATGTACATATATAGTATTACAGTTTAACGCTGTATCTATGGATTTATTAGGGTAATATATATTTAGTATTACAGTTTAACACTGTATCTATTGACAAAGGAAATGTGCACAGCTTTCATTGTTGGATATATTTCACGACTACGATTTCTTGACCAACTATAGATGGCGTTCCATTTGGTAATATTTCTATCCAGGTTTAAAAGTACACTTCCAACAGATGCCGCTGAGTTTTATAGGTTTTTTTTTTAAGTCACGCTGCTTTG
>NW_013743561.1:0-4373 GCF_000517525.1 Limulus polyphemus
GTAGTAAATGATCGCCGGTGTATTTTACTGGCAACAAATAAATATTTTCGCAAAACATTTCGTAGCTCAGTGAACGACTTTATTCTAAAAAAGAAAAATACATTGAACTAATAAACTTTTGCACTAAACTTGATTAATAATAAAATTGAATAATAAAGTAATTAAATAAGTTACTGGAAAAACAGAATAATAAAGTACTTGAATAATTTGCTGTGAAAAATGGCTATCAATATAGAGCAAATACGTTCATTATTAATTATGTTTGTAGGGGTACAAATTTTGTGATGTAATGTTAGTGTTCAAGTCCTTTCGTCATGATAATGGTTGCTTTTATAATATTCCAATATTATAATTTCTACACACGCGGAACACCTTAAAATCAAATTAATTGCTACATCCCTTTGCCAACAAAAAATGACAGCAGTGCAACGTCGTAGAACAGATATGCTGCAGTACTTTTGTGTGATTTGATACTAAATGACTTTTGTGTATATTTCCAAACAGAAGACAGTGAGTATCGATTTTTTTTACCAAATTTATGTTCACTTTTTCATTAAAAACCTCAATATTTTAGCAACTTACTTACTGGTGTAATTTCTTCGTTCTAATTACATGTTGAGTGTATATATTATTATATGGTAATATATCTATACAATTCTAAAGTATAGGTAATAGAACATCATCTAATGCAAACTGCTTAAGATTGTGCCATTAAAATCACAACTTTTTTCACCTATTTATATATTTTATATTATTACTTCTTTTTAGTAAATAAATAATCCTATGACAACAAGTTATTGTTTGGTTGTATACTATAAACGAAGCGATACAGCTGTTTGTACACAGTCTATTTAGTGTGAATACGAGTAATGGGATTTCTTGTCTTTTTTTCCTTTACCGAAAACTGGTATTTTTGATAATAGTTCATACATTATATTATTTGAAAGAACGATTGTAGATATAGTATGTGCATAAAAGTGCGTAAAGTTTTATCCAATTCACAAACCAGCAATGACCAGCAATAATGAATCGACATTTTACAGAAAACACTGGTAAGACCATTATATTTTTGGTAATAAAACTACATGGAACGGCCGCAAGGCACAAATAAACATAACATATGCTTCAATTGTTTCATCTTTTCATACATTACCACCTCTTTAGTAAACCAAATTTACCTTTCAATATTTTATATATATATTGACAACAATACATTATTTAAAAGATTACAAAACTTAAATAATAATTACAGTATAGAACACAACCAATACAAATAACTTTATGATCATAAAATTACATTGTACATGAAAGTATATTGGCACAAATGTTACAAACCCTTATGATACGGATAATCTTCAAACCATATTCTCATACTGAATAAATTGCAATTTAACGGCCTTATGTTTTGTTATTCTTTTTCCTTTCTATTTTTCTTTCTCTCTCTTTCCTTCTTTTTGTCTTTTTCTTTCTATCTTTCTGTCCTTTTATTTTTTCTTTATCTTTCTTTTTCTTTCTAGAAGCCGAAAAAGCTCGCATTGAAGCCGAGAAAGAACAAACTCAAATTGAAGACGGGAAAAAATTAGGCTGAAAGAAATGGAAATTAGACTTAACTGCGATCAACCAAGGCAAAATAACAACTTTGAGCTTAATAAATGTGTTAAAGTACCACCATTTAATGAAAATGAAGTTGATAAGTATTTCCAACATTTTGAGAAGGTTGCCCAAACCAGGGAATGGCCCACCAAAAATGGTCATTATTATTACAAAGTGTCTTAACTGTTAAAGCACAAGAAGCTTACGCCACTCTCTCTTTAAAAGATTGTAGGAATTATGATAAGTTTAAAGCAGCTATTCTCAAAGCATACTAGTTAGTACCGGAGGCTTATGCCAAAATGATTGAGGTTATCGCTAACAAGATAATCAAACTTATACGAAATTTACCCACGAAAAAGATGTTTATTTTGATCGATGGTGCAATTCCATGCATATTTGCGATAGTTTCGAAAAACTAAGACAATTATGCCTAATTGAAGAATTTAAACGTTGTGCACGTGATGACCTCACAAATTTTTTTAGATGAAAAGAAATTTTAAACATTACAGGAAGCAGCCGCTCTTTCCAATGACTACACTTTAACACATAAAACCACTTTTCATTTAAAAGAAATTCCTACCATCTCAACAAAAACCTGTATCTCTTCAATCCACTTTTGTTGATGATTCTTTCAAAAAAATTCTTCTCCTCTAGTTCGAAATCTTTTGACAATCAGGATGAAACTTCTTAAATCAATCAAGGCCCGTCTGCAATTTCTGTAAATAACCTGGTCATGTTATTTCCGATTGTTGGGGTTTGAAAATAAAAAAAGAAAAGGAGGCAATACCCAGTGCGCTTGTGTCCACATATGGACGTAGTTTCACCAAATCGCACAATATTCTTGATTTGGCCACTGATATAAAACCTGATATAATCAGGAAGGAATTTAGACCTTTTGTGTGTTGGTTCTGCGGCTGTGACAAATGACAATGTCAATCCCATACCCTTACGTATTTTACGTGATACTGGGGCGACTCAATCATTGTTGGTAGAACGTATATTGCTTTTAGATTCGAGTTCTGCCACTGGTAAGTATGTTATTGCTAAGGGTATCAAGGGTATCAAGAGTGGCTTGATTAATTTTCCTCTTCATAATATTTATTTTACACCAGACCTAGTTTCTGGACCAGTTGTGGTTGGGGTAAGACCTACTCTGCCAATTATGGGGTGTATCATTGTTGTTGGGAAACGATTTGGCTGGGTGAAAACTTGTTGCCGAACGTAAAATGGTTAACGAGCAGATAACTGTTTCATCTAAGGATTATGTGGTAGTTGAAGAGAATTCCAATGTGTTTCTCTCGTGTTCTGTGACTTGAGCTCAGGCTAAAAAATTAAGCAAAACCAAATGATAGACATGGATTCAGAGGACGATATTACAGATTAGTCGTAGACATTCTTTGGATCCGACGAGGAAATTGTGAATAATTGTCCTACTGATGACTCTTCAGTGAAGAAAAACGATGGGCGCGAGGGATCTGATTCAACTGGTGAAATCCCTTTTACTAAAAGTAAACTGATAGCTGAGCAAAAAAAGAAAGTAAGCAGATTTCTTGACTATTTAAATATAAAACACTTATAAAACTTTTAAAATCATTCTTGGAAGTACTAAAAAAAAAGAAACGGTAACTTCAGGGACGGGAAAGTGTTTAAGAACTAGAATGACCAGCTGTGTAACTAAACGTCACTGTACAGCACTTCTCTATCTCAAGATTAACCACAGTCAACTTTTCATTGTTTAACCTACATAGTTTTGTGTACAGTCGTCCTCTGTCTCAAGTGTACCAATGTTGGCCGTTTGTTTGACTTGTGTAATTTTACTGAGCGTACACCACAATATGCTTTAGTTGATAATGTAATAAACTACAGAACTGAAGGTTACTGGATACATAAACTTTCTGTGTTAGATAAACAGCAGTTTGCATGATTTGTAAGTTTTCCGTTGATAAGATATTTTGTACTGGAAAAACATTTACCATGAGAACACAATGTTGGTGGAGATTTGAAAAACATCATTTTAAGTATTTTTCAGCTTACACTTCCATAAAAACTTCCTTCTTAGCAATCTATAGAATGTTTTACACTCTGATTGGAAATCATAATTTGTTGGTTTTTATAGTCTCTTCAGGTGCATCATCCTGTTTGTATTTATTAATCCTTTCAGCACTTAAATTACAGTGTTAAGACCGACAGTATCATTGGACTGACTATTCTTTGTTTGTCAAATTTATGAAAAATAATCTGAAAATAAATTTTGCTTCTGTTTAACTTCAGACGGTAATTACGATACCTGTGGAATATTTCTCCCATTTTTTGTGGATATGAAAATATGTTTTTACTAAATTAAAGATAGTTAGAAATTTGTGATAGAAATATTCAAATTCAACATTGTAACAAAATGGCAGAAAAATTAATGAATTTTATTCGGCACTGACATAACCAACTATGTGCCAGATCTAAAAATTTCATTTTCATCCAATTTTTGATCTGTAGCCACACAGATTTGTGTAAATAGTGTTTTCTTTTACATGTGTGGTTTTGAGAATACTTAGAAGTTATTTTACTTGTTAGAATGGATTTTGTGGCATTCAGAAAATAGCTGTGTGGTCATTATGATTAATGCTGCTGTTAATAAAAGTTTTAGAATAGCTGGTGCTCTCAAAAGATTCTTTCTATGTTTATAATTCGGTGCAGAACAAACATTACATTTATCTTTGTATTCATTAGTTACCTGTTTGTATTGAGTTTACTCTAAAAGCCACAGTCACTTGTCTTTAAGATGT
>NW_013743562.1:0-1244 GCF_000517525.1 Limulus polyphemus
GTCGTATATTTTCCGATTGATAAGGGTTAGCAAAATCACGGTTTATAGCATACACGGTTATAACAGGTTCTTAGTAGACTTATATGCTCTCTCCTTTGGCCTTGGTCTTTTTATATGGGTGGGAAATGTCTTTCTCGAAAGTTCGGACAACAATATTAGCTATATTTAACCGGTTACAGAAGTGGATATATTGTCGATTCCAGCGTTCACGAATATTCTAAAACCTTGGAGAATTGGCGGGAATTTTGCCCTACGTAACTAACACGGTAAGCTAGGCACGTTTTTACATATAAACTCAATCCCAACAAACGTTGCCATTAAAATAGATATATAACAAATTCGTTACACGCAATACAAATCTGACACAAGAAGTTAAGCATATTTTCAAATACAAATTTATTCTAAACAACGTTGATATTAAAAATCAAAACATGACAATAAATTCGTTACACTATGTTTGAATGTCTTGATAGTATTAACCAAGAATTGGAGATTCGTTCTAAGACAATGGATCAAATTCTGTCAGTCTTCGCTGTTATTCAGCCAAACACTTTGGTTGTTGCAACAGAAGAAGAACTTCGGAAGTATGTTCCAAATTTGACACAGATTTTCGATCAGTTTTCTGATGAAGATATCAGTGTGGAAATTGAACGATTTTGGAGGCATTTGGAAGCTGCCAAAATCAGCGTTGAAGAGGCAAAGAAATGGACAGCATTACAGTTTGTGGAACTTATTGTGAAATAGGATTTTTATGAATCTCTGCCAAGCTTGTCACTGTGTTTGAGATTCTTTTTGACTGTTTGTGTGTCTATTGTTTCATATGAAAGAAGTTTTTCAAAATTGAAATTGATAAAAAAAATTCTTTCTCTCGACCATGAGTCAGACAAGATTGACAAACCTGGCTGTACTTTCAATTGAACATGAATATGCAAATAAGGCGAATTTTGACGAGGTCATTGATCAATTTGCAGAAATTAAGGCTCGAAAGTAGAGACTGTAAATCCTCTCTATCTACCTTTGAATAATAGGCTTAGCGTTAAGACTAGATTTCCTGTATTTTTGTATAAAATAAAATGCAGTATTACTTGTTCACTGAATTTTTAATGTCCTGCATTTTTCTTATTTCCAATTTGTTTATGACAGTACTGTACTGTTTAAAAATCTACTTGCAAGCATAATATATTTTTCTGTGTTTAAATTTTAAAATTAATTATTGGGAGGGGAGGTGCCAAATACTCGCCATG
>NW_013743563.1:0-1301 GCF_000517525.1 Limulus polyphemus
GAAGAAGGATGGGACCCAACGTTGCTGTGTGGACTTCAGGGCTCTTAACGTATAACTGAAAAGGACTCATACCCGCTGCCAAGAATTGATGATACTCTTGATGCACTAATTGGAGCCAGGTGGCTTTCAATTCTAGACTTAAAGTCGGGTTTCCATCAATTGAAAATGGCTGAAGCAGATAAACCTAAGACTGCATTTAGTTATGGCTAGGGCCTCTGACAATACTGTGTGATGCCATTCGAGCTTAGCAATGTTCCAGCAACATTTGAGAGGGTGATGGAAACAGTACTGGAAGGCCTGCAATGGAGGATATCCCTAATGTACCTGGATGATGTCATTGTATTTGCAACAACGTTTGATGAGGAAATGACCTGGCTAGAGTAAGTATTCAAGCGTTTGAAAGCAGCAAACCTCAAACTCCATCCCAGGAAATGCCACTTGTTCTAGAAAGAGGTGTTTTACTTGGGTCACATTGTAAGTGAGTATGGTGTGTGAACTGATCATGACAAGGTGAAAGCAGTGCATGATTGGCCAAAACCAGACAATGTGGGAGAGTTAAGAAGATTCTTGGGATTCTGTACCTATAACCGGTAGTTTGTGAAGGAATTTGCAACTATAGCTGCTCCACTACATAATTTGCCCCAAAAAGGCCAGAAGTTTGAATGAACAGTTTCTTGCCAGCATGCTTTTAAGACATTGAAAGAAAAATTGGCCTCAGCTCCACTTTTAAAGCTTCAAAATCCTTCACTGCCGTACATACTGGATTATGATCCTAGTAATGTTGGAATTGGAGGAGTGTTGTTTCAGAAAGTGGGTGAACACGAACATGTGATGGCCTACTTTAGTATGGTCCTGATTACACCAGAGAGTAACTACTGTGTAACACGGAATGAACTATTTGCTATAGTAAAGAGTCTGACATATTTCCATCTTTACCTCTATGGTGCCAGGTTTACCATCAGGACAGACCATGCTGCATTACACTGGTTAAGATCATTAAAAAACCCAGAGGGACAACTGACACGTTGGATCAGAAAGATAGACCAGTATAATTATGATATTGAATACATAGAAGGAAAATCCCATGGAAATGCTGATGGACTGAGCCGACGACCCTGCAAAAATGACTGCAGACATTGATGCAAAAGAGAGGTTGAACTCACCAGGTGTCATAAAGCTGAAGTCAAAGTGACTGAAGGAGTTGATGATGGTGAAGTGGAACCAGGTATAGATATTAAATCAGAGCAGGAGAAAGACCAAGATTTGAAGCCAATAATTGATTTCCTACAAGTAAGTGTTTT
>NW_013743564.1:0-2838 GCF_000517525.1 Limulus polyphemus
GTACTTGGTTACATGAACTGTAACGACATTATAGAACATTACTGTACTTAGTTACATGAACTGTAACGACATTATAGAACATGACTGTACTTGGTTACATGAACTGTAACGACATTATAGAACATGACTGGACTTGGTTACATGAACTGTAACGACATTATAGAACATTACTGTACTTGGTTACATGAACTGTAACGACATTATAGAACATGACTGGACTTGGCTACATGAACTATAATGACATTATAGAACATGACTGGACTTGGTTATATGGACTGTAACGACATTATAGAACATGACTGCACTTGGTTACATGAACTGTAACGACATTATAGAACA
The DNA here is from genome assembly GCF_000517525.1 of Limulus polyphemus. Classification (NCBI taxonomy): domain Eukaryota; kingdom Metazoa; phylum Arthropoda; class Merostomata; order Xiphosura; family Limulidae; genus Limulus; species Limulus polyphemus. Next base: position 340 of record NW_013743564.1, read on the forward strand.
TTACTGTACTTGGCTACATGGACAATAATGACATTATAGAACGTGACTGGACTTGGTTACATGGACTGTAACGACATTATAACCTACTTAACCTCCGAGTTTCAGTTTTGAAAACCTGTGACAAGGTTTAAAAGTATATTGTACTCTGTCAAGTACTTCCCAGTTACTTTCTGATCGAATAAATTATTTTTATTCGAGGCGTTAGCTAGATAGTCTTTATATACAATGTTTAGTTAGTCTATATTGTAACTCCTAACAGTGTTTAGTTAGTCTATATTGTAACTGCGTTAGTCTATATTGTAACTCCTAACAGTGTTTAGTTAGTCTATATTGTAACTCCGTTAGTCTATATTGTAACTCCTAACAGCTTGTGAAAATAAAACTATTTCTTACATTTCTGGCATCTTAGTATAACGCAGTTTGATCAAATAAAGTCGAAGTATCAGTAAGAAACACTGTGATAGTTGTAACTATAATTGAAAATGTTATTAATAGGCTACCAGATGGCTCGGCGCTAAATGTGAGGGCTTATAACGCTAGAAGTCCAGTTTCGATACTCGATGTGTGGTAGGCCTGTTTCAGTTAATTATTTTGATATACCTGTGAAGTGTATGAACATTAAATATTGTAACTCTATACTCATAATTAACTAATAGGGTACAACATTGATATTTACAAAATATACAACACAATGATTTAATTAGAATGAGACAAGCTGTCGGATGATAAAATTACTTATGTTCGTCAGTTAATAAAAGCTATTCCTACCTGTTCCGCTGTCTTATCGATAGTATAACTTGTTGTATTGTTGCCTGGGCTTTCTGAATCACAATGATGTAATAGATTTACCAGTAACTTCTATTGTCAGACTAATAAAACGGTACTTTTATTTCTAATCACTTAAAATGCTTTACAAACTTTATTTTCCACTGCGCAAATCGCTGGTCTTGGCGAGATTGGTGAACAAGCAAACAGAGACTCACTACTTTCAACCAAAAACCTTTTTTAGGTTATGATTAAAGGCACGCAATCACCGAACAAGTTTCCACCGACACATTTTCGACGATGTGAGCATGACAATGACGTGTTTTTTTTTTAAAATATGGAAAATCTAAGAAAATTGTTTGAAAATGTTCATAATGCCGGACCTTTAGCCAATCATGAACGGGCGTGTAGTTAGGATCGTTTTCTACTGTACCGTCTCACTGCTTTAACGTTCGATAATGCGTTTATGAGGCGTGTTTGGCAATACTTTTAAGCATTTAGCACGGAATCTGTTTAGAATTTCCATTATGCGATACTCGGCACTTCTCGCCTAGAGTAATAAGATTTCGATAAATTTTGTTACTAAATAAACAATTTTCACGTCGCAAGTTAAACACATTGAACTAGAGCGTGATAGTCAACTCAGCAGAAATAGTAAAGTTTACAGTAAATATCAACAAAAAACATTTTCGTCAAATACGACGCCCACATGAATGGAGCCGTGAGAAGAGCAATTTTTGTTTTAACTGGTAGATATATATCGAGAAATAAATTAAAGAAAACTCGCTTGTATTATATTTAGTATAGCTAGTCAAATTTTCGAAAAATAAACCGTTCTCGTACAACAATATTGTTACGCCTCTGGTCGTTTGTTAATTTTCCGTAAAAATTCTTTCCGAAGAAACTTCAGTGATACAAGTCCTTTCTTAAATAAAACTAGTTTATTCGTTCTCAATACAACTTTGCAATACACTTAATTTCCACAGTCACGCTGTAACTTAAACAAACGCTATAATTCACAACGAACGATTCACGCGCTTGACTCAAAAATAGTTCAGTTAAACATTACATTGTTGCCGTCACGTCTTTACCGTCTTATATATAAAATAATACCGAAATCTAGTAAACGCTAGAGCATTCAGGAAGTCACGTGACTCTAGTAACACGTCATGAGATTCTAGAACGATCGGGGAACATCACGAATAATCCAGTATTTGCTAGGCGCCCTCTATTCTTGTATATAAGTGCGCCAGATAAAGCAAGACAATCAATCGGAATTGAATAGCGGACAGAGAGATTGAAGATATAGTCGAAAATTGAGTCATGCGCGGTAGTAATAAAAGTGCGTGAATCGTTCGTTGAGAATTATAGCGTATGTTTAAGTGACTGTGGAAATTAAGTGAGGACTCGTATCACTGAAGTTTCTCGGGAAAAATTTCTACCGAAAATTATCCAACGAGCAGAGACGTAACAATAGCCACTAATATAAAGATAAGACTCGTTTTTCATTTTACTAGTTCATTGTCACAACGTATTCATCCTATGAAAGTCAAGGTAAAATTCGTTGTTACAGTAGTTTCACTAATGCAAAGATAACACTAATATTATAGTTAATTCTTACAGTGTATTCGTTCGTACATTATTCATTTTATGTATATATACATTATTCATTTTATATATACATACATTATTCATTTTATGTATATATATACATTATTCATTTTATGTATATAT
>NW_013743565.1:0-2791 GCF_000517525.1 Limulus polyphemus
CACTAATCAACGAACGTCAACAATACTTCTGACTGCAGTTCAATTACTCACTGTCTATACACACATTACCTTCCCTCCTTTTATATACCAGCGTACCCTATTTCTAGTAAGAACTTGAACATTCGTCAAAGTACATGATAGTTCTAGAAACGTTGCGTCACAGTGTCATGTGACTCGCTGACGCAACAATATCCTCCTTCATTTGCTCAATATCATCTTTAATCAAGGTGAAAGGTACACAGAGTTTTAAATAGTTAATGGTATTCCTTATTGTCTTTGAACACAATGCAGCCTTCCATGCAAGAGTATAGGTAGTCAGATAAATATAATGAATGTGTACGAAACTTCTGGCAAGTATAGTAAAAGATAGCTAAAAAGAATCAAGAAATTGATCATAATAGCACAAAGTCTGGATGAAATGATAAATGATCATAAGTGTTCTGATTGTTCAGAAGTTTGGCAAGAAACATGGGTTTGAATTGTGTGATAGCCCCATTGTAACTACTAAGTATTGCCCTGATCAAGTGCCATTTCTAGAAGTATAGATGTACTCATATGTGTACTGCCAATGGTAAATGCTTCTCTTACACTTGTGCAGTATGCCAAGCTTCTTTAAGATACTATACTTGACTAGTGTATACCTGTGCCCAATGTTATCTTTTCTGTGATAGCAGCTAACACAATGACCTTTCTCATAAATGTGAACCTTCACCTATTGTGTGGCTCTTACAATAACAGATCCTGAGTCCAGTCACATATATTCTTCATTAGTATTGCAGAAAACATCATGTAAAACCGTGTTTTTCCTCAAATGTTGTGTTAGCTCACTCATTACTCTTAAAAACAAAAATCCATTATCATTGATAATAGAACTTAATTTAATGAGACATGACACACAATACAAAGTTTTCCTCAAATGTTGTGTTAGCTCACCCTTTACTCTTAAAAACAAAAATCCATTACCTGTCTAATAAGTAAGTATTGAAACTTAAAACATTTTATCACCGGCATTGATGAAAATAGCAGGTAAATGATATTTTCCAAGCACGTCATCATTATCGACTTTATGTAATGTCAGTATATGTATGCTACACCACACACACACATACATTTATACATATATATTGTTGTATACACATCTCTCTATATTGCATATAATATATACAAGTGGTGTTTGACAGACTGCCCTCCAGCAAGTGTGCCATTACCATGGCAACCAAAATGATGTACTTGTGCTAGATATGTCTTGATAGCTGTGTTAGCATAACATGCTGCCATCTAGGGCTTAATAAACTTGACCATCTCTCAGCTTTTCAAAATAAATAATCACCAATGTAATTCAGCTGCACTAACACTTTTGCAGATAAACTTCCTTCAACCAGGAATAATATTCATGCTGTGTACTATAGTATACATCAACATACACTCAAAACCAACACATACTAAATACAATATTCTTAGACAACCACAAACACCAGGATCCAAAACTATCATCATATTCTTTTGCCGTTCATGAATCAATACATTCAGTTGGTGTAACGTGAAATTTAATACAAGTAAAATCCATCCAAATATGGACTATTCCATTTAGTTTCATAAATTCATATCCTCTGCTGGAAAAGAATACAACTCCTTTACTACACTTATGAGAATTGTATGTACTTTTGTGTATGGGCTATTTATGCTTGGCAAGTTACCATTGTTCAACTTAACCAGCCATCTAGTTCCATGAATACATCAGCATATGCCACCGAGTATTGACTGAGCTTCAGCCACAGTGTTATGTCTACAGTGTTTGCACAATCAATATCTAGTGATCTCAGGGGTGTATTTACTCTTGGGTACAGCACAAAAGGAGCAACCATAGAAATATTACTAGTTTTTGTTATCTCCACTTTCCTTACTATGCCTATTACAATTCCAGCAGAAAGTAGAATAGCCAGATGTCCATAATTACAGAGAAGCAACAGGAATATGTCACCTCTAAGACAAATAACTGTTCAAGCTATTGCTGCTGGTTTTTTGTGCATTTATTTGTGGTAAACACTGCACTGGACTTCATCTGCAGTACACTACAGAATGCCACTGGTGTATTTGAGGGCACTGTGATTCCCTCCTCAACATATAGTCATGCAGTCCACATCTCTTGGGCATAATGTGGTCACCACTAGAAAGTTTTTCCTGTGAAAATACACTTTACCTATGGAAGAGGAAAATTGACCAATAATTTCTAAATTATTCCATCTCCAGGATAGGAAACAATTACCATTATCCTGCACACTTAGATGTCATTAAAATCTACCTCTCCAGTTATATCTAACTGATCACCCAATTGCTAGAACAAAGTCAGTATTCACTGGCTGGAGTAGTGATTTCATTCAGAGTACATGGTACACAGTGAGGTAAAATAATGTTTTGGAAGCTCCTGTAACAATACAACCACCTTAACTGTCGCGTACCAAACACAGCCTACCTCTGAAAAAGCTGGACTGACCATTAAACATTTTGATGCAAGCTGAATGTTGTGTTACACCCCATCCTCATCCCTTAGTATGACAGATAGAGCTCACTTCAACTCTCTTATTTTTTCTGAGCTTGAACAGTGGCATTTATGACTTTCTGGCAACTCTCCTGCATCCAAATCATATTGTTGCGTCAGCGAGTCACATGACTACTGTGACGCCACGTTTCTAGAACTATCCTGTACTTTGGCGAATGCTCTAGTATTTACTAGATATAGGGTAGAAGGGTATATAAAAGAGGGGACAACGTGACGCGGTAATGTGTGTGT
>NW_013743566.1:0-843 GCF_000517525.1 Limulus polyphemus
GAAAGGTCCACCTTTCGAAAGCGCTCGGGTTATAAGGTTTTTATTCATTTCTATCAAAACTTCTTGAACCTACGTGTTTTTCTAACATCATAAATGAAACAGTATTTTAAAACTGAAATAAATTTTACTTGGAAAATGAACTAGAATAGTTTGGCTGTTTAACTCAAAACACACGATTAGCAGGTCACAAATTACACAGAAAAATAAGACAAGACGGTTCACCATCTCTGTACAGATGACCATTCACAAAATTGGATCATAAGAATCCAGAAGTATCTCTGCTCTATGTAACAGTCTCAGAGCAGTAACATATATACCACTTAACTTGGAACGACAATCCCATGAAACAGCTTCCATGACCGAATTACATAGAAGAAAGTAACACTGAGTTGAATTGGTTTCCATGACCGAATTCCACTGAAGAAAGCAACACCCAGAGTTGAATTGGTTTCCATGACCGAATTCCACTGAAGACAGCAACACCCAGAGTTGAATTGGTTTCCATGACCGAATTCCACTCAAGACAGCAACATCCAGAGTTGAATTGGTTTCCATGACCGAATTCCACTGAAGAAAGCAACACCCAGAGTTGAATTGGTTTCCATGACCGAATTCCACTCAAGACAGCAACACCCAGAGTTGAATTGGTTTCCATGACCGAATTGACTCAAGACAGCAACATCCAGAGTTGAATTGGTTTACATGACCGAATTCCACTGAAGAAAGCAACACCCAGAGTTGAATTGGTTTACATGACCGAATTCCACTCAAGACAGCAACATCCAGAGTTGAATTGGTTTCCATGACCGAATTCCACTCAAGACAGCAACACCCAGAGTTGAA
>NW_013743567.1:0-2027 GCF_000517525.1 Limulus polyphemus
TTGTTGCGTCAGCGAGGTCACATGACTAGTATCACGCCACGTCCTTTTCGAACCTTCGTGAATTATCGGGAGACAAGTAGATTGGGGGTAGTCTGGTATATATAAGATGGTCACAACGTGATGACAATGCAATGAGTAATTGAATGTATGCGGATAAAATATTGTTGGCCACGTGAGACGTGAGCGTTTGTTATAGAGCAACTGTTGAAATTAAGTGTATCGTAAAGTTGTATTCGGAAAGAATAAACCAGTTTTATTTATGAAAGGACTTGTGTCACTAAAGTTTCGTCGGAACGAATTTACGGAAAATTAACTAGCGAACGGAGACGTAACAATAGTTTGGATGTACAATATGCAAAGAAATATCACACATAACAATTCAATATTTAAATATTTTACAATTAATTGATGAACTGGTCGATCCGTAGTATAACCACTTTTGTTCAGACTCAGAAGTGGTCTATATAGGGTTTGTTTGAATTAATGCACAAAACTACACAATGGGTTATCTGTGATCTGCCCACCACGGGTTTCTAGCGTTGTAAGTCCGCAGACATACCGCTGTACCATTAGGGGACATCTTAATAGAGAGCGTCTACTGTAGTTGCAGTTGTATGTAAAGATTTTTGTGTGGAGCTGTTCATATAGATAATTTAATGGAGTTTTCAAAGCGCTTCTGCAGTAGTTACCCTATGATGGTTATAGGATGTTGTTGGCTTGTTATTATTCCGTGTTCGTAGATGCATTTGTAATTAAATAAAAATTATTTAGGGTACCAGAAGCATGATTGTAAACGTATAAGGCTTAAATTTCACCGAAGACTGACACTAAACGCGTGAATACGGTAGATTGTGCTGAGCACTTGCCATGTTTTAGTTATACAAAGTTCAAAAGGGCAATGAAACAATAAAACTAAGTAGAAAAAAAAAAGATATAAAATGTTACAAGCTATAAATTATTTAGGATAAACAAATATAGTTTTTAATTACAATCTGCAGTAATTCTAGGTGAAAAAAATGGGTAATTTAGAGTTATTTTTCATGGTGGTTACAAGGTCGGTCAAACCTTAAATAGAACATTTTATGAGAAATTCAAGTCATAAGAAACTAGGGAAACGCAATTCTATGCCTCTCTCATGACGACATATAACTTTAAATTGGATAACTATCACATGTTGTTTATAATATAATGATTTACCCTAATATTCTATGTTAATATCGATCAAGGGCAAGTTGTATAACTTAGAAAGTACGATACGATGACGTGAGATGGATACTTCACTTGGAGCCGGAATGGACAGCGGTATTGCGACCACCACGTCAGAATGTTATTCAAATCGAAAACTCAGCTAACCCTTCATTAGGTTACACACAATAAATTATCCAAAATGTGTTTAAATTCGGGGATACAATATCAAAATTCCTGATGGTTAACTTTTCATAATTACACATGTAACCGACAAGTGTTTCTACGAGTTTTGGGGGAGGTGGTATACGGGGTGCATTAAACGACATAACATTGTAACAGTGGAGTGCGATAGTCATAGTATTCTCTTATACACCTTTGTCTTCTGACTTAAGTCGGTTGTGGTAGTGCATATTTTAACCTGTCGGTAACGAATGATAACCTTATAATATTTATACTTATTATATATATCAAATATCTCTTAATTTATCAGTTACTTTATAATTATTATTTCTCTCTCCTCTCTTCCGGGTCCCGCGGATTTTTACCCGGTATCCTCTCCCTCTCGGTGAGCCTGAACAGTCAATTTTGTTTCTGAACACGCATTTGTAGTATTTCTCCTATTTTGCTTTGTTTGATCGTCGCCGTTACAAATATGACACAACAATTGGATATTTTTGCAAGACGTCGGACATGAAGGTCTCAAATTAAAAATAATATTAGCAAAAGTCCAGATCTGAATATGTTAGTAGACCTGAAGTCCTTTGCAGATTATAATAAATTAGATTGATGTGTAAACAACAAGTGATAACAGAGTTCACTCACAGCTTGAAAAGAATGAA
>NW_013743568.1:0-3582 GCF_000517525.1 Limulus polyphemus
ACTAAGAGACTAAGAGACTAAGAGACTAAGAGACTAAGAGACTAAGAGACTAAGAGACTAAGAGACTAAGAGACTAAGAGACTAAGAGACTAAGAGACTAAGAGACTAAGAGACTAAGAGACTAAGAGACTTGTGCTGTAGGAAAGGATAATAGGATAGTTGTAGATAAATCACCTAAACCATGGAGACATCACTTTGTTGCTAGTTATAAAGCTAAGAAAGTTTTATGTTATTAATATATATGATGATTACTGGTTTAAAAAATGTAATTATTTCTGTATAAAATCACTTGAAATGTTGTGTAAAGTTTTAATAGTCCAACATGTTCTAGTGTGTTGATTCTGACTTGGAGTAATGAGAAGATTTAGACTTGAGTGATGGGAAAAGTTCCAGATTACAAGGTATGATACATCCATTCATCAGTTTATTCCTCACACATTTCAGCAGAAGTACAAAGGTTGATTTTGTCAGTAAAATGAATAGCAGGTTTACATTATTTGGTAAGTGTAGGAACTAAGCTTTGGTGGTCTCTCAAACATATGATATTCTCATGAATCTGATCTTATTTAAAGTAGGTAATTGGTCAAGATCTTTCTTGTAGTTTGGAGAGGTCCAGTTTAGAGCAGCAAGTTGAGTTTCGAACTATAGCAGTGATTGTACAGAAATGAAAACTAGAACAATATCAATGTGAACAAGGCTTTAATTAGGTGGTTATTCTCACAGTGAACTGGAGAAATATGGATAACATCATGTTTTGATAGTTAACAATTTATAAGAATATTTGCAGTTGGTTGTACGGTATTGATTGGTTTCCTATCTACATTAAACACATGCATTAAGGAACAAATTGTTAATTTGTTAGGAATTAAGTAAAGATATATAATTGAAAGGTATCAAGATGTACAGAAATATTAACAAATGTTCAGAGGTTTAGAATAATATGTAAAATATAGCTAATTCTAACTAGCAAGCACAGTGTCAGACAACAATAAAATTCATAAAAAAAACAGTAATATTTATAAATACTTATATTCCTAAATAAATAATAGAGGGCCTCATCTATTATCACTTCTTACCTAAAGTTAATCTAATCTATATAAAAGCCAGTGTTTGTCATTTGATTTCTATTGATTCCTCAAAATAGCAAGAATCATAAAAGCCAAAATGCTTTTAAGTTTAATATTAAAGCAATATTTTTACTTTCATGATAAATCTCATGCACTTGGCTCTAGGCTAGGTGATCCCACACTATGTCTTTACTTTAGGCTTATTATACCAACACTCACTGCACTTACAAGGTTTCACAGGCCCCTTGCACCCACGACACTAAAACTGTAATGTGCAGACAGTACTCCAACTATTCTACCTGGATAAATGCATTTTAACTTTTAGGACTCCTCCTATTTTGAGAAATCAAGTGTGACGTGACACACGCTGACTTCTATAGAGGTTACATAATTACCAGAAATATAAAAAAGCCCTATTCTAACACGACAGAAATTATTACAATAAACAATGCAATAACATCATTTTTGGTTGAAAAAACTAACAAAACATGTAAGTATAATTTTCTTTAACCACGGTGACTGAAGCAAACATTGTGAATGCCAAAAACTCATAATGTTACAATAAAAATTTAAAAAATATCAAGTATAAAAAGCAATTTAAAATGTACTTAATTAGCATGCACTATATATATTAACCAAAATATTACCTCAGCAATAGTTAATTCATTCCTATGACAGTAAATCCCAAAATTATGAACAAATAAGCAACTGTCATCTAATTTAAAAAAAAAAAATCGCGGGCAACATAAAGAAAATAACATAATAAATCAATTATAATATATTTAGAAAAGATTTCAGAAAGTCATTTAAAGTTGTATTTGATGTTATTCTAAAATAACATGGCCCCAACCACCAATACAACAACAAGTTTCTTTTAAAACAGGAAATGTCAATACAGAAATTCTAACCTGTTGAAGTTTCTGTTACTTATCTACTATTTTGTCTCAAGTCACAAAGGTTTAGATGAATTTAGTTAAAGAAATAAAAACTAACAAGCTGAAATGTAAACAAGAAAACAACAACTTTTATCACATTAAAATATTACATATCACAAATAGTTTAATATCCTGCAACTTTAACACTTCTGCAGAGTGGAATGTGCACTTTGATCATAAAATAACCCCTACACTGTTAGTTTTTAACTTCTTATAGCCATCAGGCAAGTAAAACAGGTTGTTAGCAAAAAAATTGATCAAAATATTTTCTCGTTACGCTTATGATTTTTACATTCAACTCTAGAATTGGAAATTGAAAGATATGGTGAGAAACTGTTTCAGAAACTTAATTAAACTGACATTTACTTTTTCCACAAACACTATTAGTACACATCTTAACACTCCACTTACAATGTCCAGTAATTGCATTATTATTAACTCTTACCTGCTGCACTTGGTACTAATAGTAATAGTACTTATCATAGTGTCAGTAACACAGACAAAACAGAAATTAAAAGTTTGGAACAGATCTGAATAGTTAAATCATCAAACTAGTCCTTAAAAAGAAGTTTTCTTCTCTGTATAGAACACAAATTACAAACTGCGATCAACAATACTATTAGTATTACTCAAAGTCTGGTATTATCGCTTGGATTAGGCTTCAGTCTTAACAAAACAAAATACTAGACTAGTTTAACCTTTAAGTTAAGTTTATAACATACAAGTCACACTTACTGATTCTTTCTTTGAAAGTACATATCATATGTGTATTATCTGGATATATCATACATTTAATATTCTAATCTTCATCATAAATTAATAAATATTTATAAACTTCTTTATTATTATTATTTTAGTTCATATCTACTATACTTACATGACAACAAATACTAAAGCGCCATCTAATTTAATAAGTATTTTACATAAGCTTTCTCGATAGCTATTCACTTTTTATCCTGTATTATTATCTGATACTGTTTGAGCTAAAATAATTCCCAGATCGGCTATATTTAAAAGGAGCGTGTAACAGCACAACAAAAATATATTCGGCTCAGTTTTACGTTGCTATATTTTTGTAAAAATAAACTAGAAAAATATTTATTTCAACCTTTTTTATTGTGCACATATCAACGTTTTTCCTCACATATAAGTATATTCATAAACAAAAGTTTCTTATTGTAAACACCTTTGTTTTTTAATAAACTAAATATAGTTAGCTGGCATAAGTTCGTAGCAACCCATAATTCGGCCCAAATTTACGTTTACCTTCTACGACATCTGTATTACCTATTCCTGCATTCCACCACTTATACACTGCACTTACAGGACGGGTTAGGTTATGGGATACAGTAACTGCACTTTTTACGAGTCGAAGTTTTCGTTTCCGGGGGGGCTATAACTTCTAGGTAGAAGGCGCCATTTCACCAACTTATTCACTCATATTCGATCTATATACAACTAAAACTCTGAAATTGTTTGTGTATTTGCTTGTCTGTAATTGAATACAGCAAAAGCGGCGCACAATAGCGCCATATTTGCAATGAAATATAAATAGAAACAGAATACAACAAGTTTCGTTG
>NW_013743569.1:0-3653 GCF_000517525.1 Limulus polyphemus
GGTCAACTGTTCTTCTCCAGGATAATAAGAATGATCAACTGTTCTTCTCCAGGATAATAAGAATGATCAACTGCTCTTCTTCAGGACAATAAGAATGGTCAAGTGTTCTTCTTCAGGACAATAAGAATGGTCAACTGTTCTTCTTCAGTACAATAAGAATGGTCCACTGTTCTTCTCCATGACAATAAGAATGGTCAAATGTTCTTCTCCAGGACAATAAGAATGGTCAGCTTTTCTTCTCCATGACAATAAGAATGGTCAACTGTTCTTCTTCAGGACAATAAGAATGGTCAACTGTTCTTCTTCAGGACAATAATAATTTTCATCTATTCGAGTTTTGGGTATATTTTTAAAATTCATTTCACCGTGTCGAATAGAAAAATTAAGCAAATTTTATGTTTGTCATTTGGATACGAGAAGAAACTACAATACAAAACCAAGAATATAATGTCTATTATATTCTGTCTCAATCATATTATATATATGTATGGTTAATAAATGCGATATGTACTGTCATTTTGCAGATATTTACATTGTAATATACTGATCTGTGTTTGTTTTCAGGTTATCATATCACACGATATAAAAATAGGAAATTAACCTTGCTAACATCATTTAAAACATTCATTAATTAATTGTTCCGTTAAAGGGCGAGTTATTAAACGTATTGTTCATCCTCCCACCTAATAACAACCTCTAAAGACACATCTGATGAAATTAGTTTGAAAGACGAAAAAAAATTATGTTGTCTAAAAAAAAGCCTTAATTAACGATAGAATTTGAAGTAAGCATCTTTGTTCTCGATATTTATATTCTAAGTGAACAGATAATTGTTTTATTCTCGTGCTGGAAAACAGTTTCTAGCCAATCGATTTTAGTTAGAAGTTTTACTTACCCTAAAGCACTAGAATTTAACTTTAATGAGGTGGATGAAAGATTTACTTAATTATTACATCTTTCACAATTTAAAGAGTAATATTTTCTTTAATTTCAACGTCTTTGCACAAACATCTGAACGTACTTTTTGGAACTTAGGAAGAACAAAAGACTTAGTCCATTAATGAAACAAAAACTTGTTTGTTTTGATTTAAGTATAAACATACAGAATGGGCTATATGTGCTGTGCCCATCACGGGTATAAAAACCCGGTTTTTAGTTTTTGTTTAATATAACCCCAGAAGTAATTATACGGTAAACTGTAGTGTGGCGGTTAATTTGTTTAATATAAACCACAGAAGGTTTATCATCTTAATACAAGTGAAGCTTGCTACATTGTACAGATTCCATTAGGGTTAACACTTATCGTCCTCATACAAGTGAAGCTTGCTACATTGTACTGATTCCATTAGGGTTAACGTATGTCGTCCTAATACAAGTGAAGCTTGCTATACTGTACAGATTCCATTAGGGTTGACGTCTGTCGTCCTAATACAAGTGAAACTTGCTACATTGTACAGATTCCATTAGGGTTAACGTCTGTCGTCCTAATACAAGTGAAGCTTGCTATACTGTACAGATTCCATTAGGGTTAACGTCTGTCGTCCTAATACAAGTGAAACTTGCTAAATTGTATAGATTCCATTAGGGTTAACGTCTGTCGTCCTAATACAAGTGAAGCTTGCTATATTGTACATATTCCATTAGGGTTAACGTCTGTCGTCTTAATACAAGTGAAGCTTACTACATTGTACATATTCCATTAGGGTTAACACCTATCGTCCTAATACAAGTGAAGCTTGCTACATTGTACAGATTCCATTGGGGTTAACGTCTGTCGTCCTAATACAAGTGAAGCTTGCTACATTGTACATATTCCATTAGGGTTAACACCTATCGTCCTAATACAAGTGAAGCTTGCTATACTGTACATAATTTTTATGTAACTCTAAACGTCTGAAATTATGATATTCTCAAGTTGTAAATGTATTATTACTCCTTTAATATTAATACATTTCACAGTGGCTTAGCTGTAAGTTTGAAGGCTTATAAGTCTAAAATCCGTATTCAATCCCCTAGATGGTCACAGCACCGATAGTCCAAACACAAAAAGTATGAAGAAATGAAAAGAAAAATGGTTAACTATTAATTATAATAATTAAGTTAAAACATAATCATGATCAGACATGTTAATCACTTTTCATTCAAAGAAGTGGCCTAGTAGTTAATGATTTATGGTTCGCGTTCCACACTTCGATGTTATGGATGCGCTATAAGAATAACTGTCAACTATTTAGTCAGACGAGAGCAGCCAATGATTTGGCGGAGGGTGTTACTGACCAGTTTCTTTCCTTCCGGACCGTTACTCTGGGACAGATATGCACAGGTAGCCCTTTTGTAGCTTTGTTTGTTGTTGGTAATCGCAAAGCTACAAAATGGGCTATCAGTGCTTTGCCCTGCATCACGGGTATCGAAATCCATTTTTTAGCGTTATAATCACTTGACTTACCGCTGAGACGATGGGGGTTGGTCTAAAACAAACATATGTTGACATTATTCCGTGATATTATTTCCAAATGAATTATCGCCTACGATGTATAATGAGTACTGAGGCGCCCTCTTTCGAATAAAATTTACTGTAAAGTTATCGTCTGTATAACATAACAAAGACGAAAAGGAAAAGGTAACGTGTAGACGATATATAACTTATCAATGCAGCTCTAAAGGCCAGTTACTGACTTGCATGAGTAGTAATTGAATTTGTAATTCATAATAATGTATTTTGTCATTTCACAATTACATAGCCATAGAAAAATAGGCTTAGTGAATTGCATGCCATGTAATATATAATAACGGTTTAAAAAATGAATTAATTCCTCACTAGTTTAAACTTCGCTGGTAATTTGATATAGGAGTATGAAATTAATGAATAACATAACTCTTGAAAATATTTCAAAGATTGATTTTAGTTTTCGGGGCGAACCATTTTCTCCTCACGTGACTACTCTCTAAATTATTAAAACATTACAAACACTTCTGATTAGATAGAATATATTGTTTCCGAAAATGTTTGATTATATTTAAAACTATTCGAAGGGAGATACAGAAAACGTTAACTATTACGTTATTTTCACACTTTGTATCTTGGGTATAGTGTACAAAAATGGAAACCAGAAATTTGTTACATAACTTTCGAGTCTGTCATATTCCCACAATAGAATTTGCACAAAATGTACATTGTTCATTGGGACTTTTCTAAGAATCGTGATTTAGTTCATTTGCAGGCAGAAAGAAATCAAATCATTTGTAGTTAGTATAAAATTTACACAGTCCTAAGATTGTTTGTTTGTTTTTAATTATAATTCTGCACAAAGCTACACAAGGGCTATCTGTGCTCTGCCCACCACGGGTATCGAAACCCTGTTTCTAGCGTTGTAAGTCCGCAGACATACCGCTGTGCCACTGGGGGGGGGGCAGTCCTAAAAATGGGTACCACGATAACTTAGATCACATGAATTACGTGTTTTAGTAAATTAACGTTTGTTTTCCGAAGAATGGTTAAACCTACTGATTTACAATACTCAATTGGAGTCAATAAATAAAGATGAATTCAGTAATTACTTTGTTTTAGAGCATTGGGCTATCTGGTGTGTCTATCGCAGGGAATCATGCCCCGGATTTTAGCGTTGTAAGTCCGCTGTCCCATGGGGGGGGGC
>NW_013743570.1:0-3463 GCF_000517525.1 Limulus polyphemus
TTACTTAAGTAAAATACCTTACATTGTTGTAATCCAAACAGTAATATTACTTAAGTAAAATACTTTACATTGTTGTAATCCAAACAGTAATATTACTTAAGTAAAATACTTTACATTGTTGTAATACAAACAGTAATATTACTTAAGTAAAATACCTTACATTGTTGTAATCCAAACAGTAATATTACTTAAGTAAAATACTTTACATTGTTGTAATACAAACAGTAATATTACTTAAGTAAAATACTTTACATTGTTGTAATACAAACAGTAATATTACTTAAGTAAAATACCTTACATTGTTGTAATCCAAACAGTAATATTACTTAAGTAAAATACCTTACATTGTTGTAATACAAACAGTAATATCACTTATGTAAAATACTCTACATTGTTGTAATCCAAACAGTAATATTACTTAAGTAAAATACTTTACATTGTTGTAATACAGACAGTAAGCCTATTGCTGAGTCATCATCGGGGAGGGGGGAAAAGAGTTGTTTAGTTGTTACTTTCATACCAAAGACTCTAACAATAAGGAATGTATGTAAATAATATTTTCGGAAAATAGCGAACATATGTAATTCCAGACGTTTTCCAAGCTGATAATCAACTTAATGAAGACCTAACTATAATTTAATATGTGACTGACTATGTGTCTGTATAATGGCATTCGAAATTCACCGAAGGATTTAATTTCGAGAAAAAAACTGAAGACTGAATTTATTACTTGTCCAGAAAAAAAAAATGTCTTAAAAGCTATGATTTTACGATACTTTCTGTTTTATTTATTTTGATACGTCTGTTTTATCTTGATTTTTCTTTTTATCTCGTGGCTTGTTTGTTTTAGGACAAGGCTACAGAATGGGCTACTTGTGCTATGCCCAAGTAATGTCGGAACTCAATTTTTTACGTTAGAAGCCCCAAGTTTCCCGCTGAATCACAGAGGGCGTTTTGGTTATCGGATGTTTACTTTGTGATTCTTCTTATCTTTCAATACGGTAAATAAGTAAACATCTACAACTGATTCACATGTTCTGAAATTCTTCACTAACCCTAGTGTCAAAAAAACGAAATATAAATATAAAGGGGTCAACTGATATAAGCAAATTATATCAATGGAATTTTTTTCAGATGATAAATAAATAGAAGAAAATGATAAATCTTGCACACTGGAAAGGGTCCGTTGAAAACAGACGGTCTTTCTTATTGTGATGTTTTATGTGTAAAATGGTTATTGTAACAAAACTAAATCGTCACCTAGTGGTAAATTTAGAAACTTACAAGGCTAAAATCCGGAAAATGATAAATCTTGCACACTGGAAAGGGTCCGTTGAAAACAGACGGTCTTTCTTATTGTGATGTTTTATGTGTTAAATAGTTACTGTAACAAAACTGAATCGTCACCTAGTGGTAAATTTAGAAACTTACAAGGCTAAAATCCTGAGTTCGATTTCCCGTGATGAATAAAGCGCACATAAGTTACTGTGTGACTCAGTCATTCACCGCGCTGGTTAATCCTTTAAACTAACGACATACCCAAGTCTTCGGGTTCTTTAAAAGCCCTCTCTACTCTCTGAACTTTCTCTGGTGTAGAATGTTCTGTTATGATAAGGTCATATTCTTCGTCAAATCTGTAAGCCCCGCCATCTTCAACCGCTTGAGAAGTGGTGAAGGAAAATGCTGAAATACGACTGTCAATTGATTCCTGCAAGAGAAAAGAAAAATGTACACACGAGCCATTTGCCCCCCTGTTAGAAATTCATTTAATTTAAAGTAGCGATGAGAAAAGGGCTAACAATTAATTCACTAAAACATTTTATTTTGTTGTAAAAAAAATCATATAATAATTTTCAAATTCAACGTGTAAATGAAACGTAAAACTCTAATTCTTTAAGAATAATAACTTCGGTTTGAGACGCGCCTTTGAGTAGGCCTAGCTTATTTTCATTAAGATAAATGTGTTCTTCGTTTGACACAGAGTATATAAGGAAATGACAGAGTGTTCTAATCCGTCCCAAGTTCACCAAAGTCTCTCACAAAGCCAATTCTACATTCCGAACGTAAAAACATATCTGATTGTTTGTTTGTTATTGAATTTCGTGCAAAGCTACACGAGGGCTATCTGCGCTAGCCGTCCCTAATTTAGCAGTGTAGGACTAGAGGGAAGGCAACTAGTCACCACCACCCACCGCCAACTCTTGGGCTACTCTTTTACCAACGAATAGTGTGATTGACCGAAACATTATAACGCCCCCACGGCTGAAAGGGCGAGCATGTTTAGTGGGACGGGGATTCGAACCCGCGACCCGCAGATTGCGAGTAGAGCTCCCTAACCACCTGGCCATGCCGGGCCTAAAAACATTACTAAAATGATAACGGAATGGACGTTGGCGTTTTATGTTTTACAATATATTACGTTTATTCTTAAGTATAACGATTCTTGATAACAAAGTTAAAAAGGTTAATACTTGAATCAATTATTTAAAGTACAGAGAAACAATGTTGATAAATATATATAATAAAGTTAAAAAGGTTAATACTTGAATCAATTATTTAAAGTACAAAGAAGCAATGTTGATAAATATATATAATAAAGTTCCATTTACTACCCGCACTGAAAATAGAAATAGCCCTGTATAGGCTGTCTGTACTCTGCCCACCACGGGTATCGAAACCCGGATTCTAACGTTGTAAGTCCGCAGACGTACCGCTGTGCCACTTGGGGACTCTTATTTATGTTGAAAGGTGGCTGATTACAAAATGTAGAATGTGTGTGAACCAACAATAACTCAAGCTGTTAAGTGTTAAGTTGGAGTAAGCGAGAAACTCAATCTCCTTTCAGCAGTGAATAAAAAGCTTCAATAACTCAAGCTGTTAAGTGTTAAGTTGGAGTAAGCGAGAAACTCAATCTCCCACCAGCAGTGAATAAAAATTTGCTATAACTCAAGCTGTTAAGTGTTAAGTTCGAGTAAGCTTAATGTCTGCAAAATGTTTCTTTTTCGTGCACGTTTAATTACTGTTGTGGAGAGTATTCCCAGGTTATTTTTGTCGTTGTTATAAATATAGTGAAAAAACTATTGTTTCTTGCACAAAACTGAGAGGACGTTGGTACGTCACGTGCTCATTTTGACCAATGAGATTGTCAGTCCGTTTTCAATGTAAAAACCAGCTTTATATTCACTGCTGGAAGGAGATTGAGTTTCTCGCTTACTCCAACTTAACACTTAACAGCTTGAGTTATAGCAGGTTTTTATTCACTGAAGTAAGGAGATTGAGTTTCTCGCTTACTCCAACTTAACACTTAAGAGCTTGAGTTATTGCAGGTTTTTATTCACTGCTGGAAGGAGATTGAGTTTCTCGCTTACTCCAACTTAACACTTAACAGCTTGAGTTATAGGAGCTTTTTATTCACTGCTGGTAGGAGATTGAGTTTCTCGCTTACTCCAACTTAACACTTAAC
>NW_013743571.1:0-3444 GCF_000517525.1 Limulus polyphemus
AATTCTTTAATTATTTGTACAAACCCATACATGTATACATAGTTCTTTAATTATTTGTATAAACCCATACATGTATACATAGTTCTTTAATTATTTGTATAAACTCATATATGTATACATAGTTCTTTAATTATTTGTATAAACCCATACATGTATACATAGTTCTTTAATTATTTGTATAAACCCATACATGTATTCATAGTTCTTTAATTATTTGTATAAACCTATACATGTATTCATAGTTCTTTAA
Organism: Limulus polyphemus; assembly: GCF_000517525.1. Lineage (NCBI taxonomy): Eukaryota > Metazoa > Arthropoda > Merostomata > Xiphosura > Limulidae > Limulus > Limulus polyphemus. Next base: position 251 of record NW_013743571.1, read on the forward strand.
TTATTTGTATAAACCTATACGTGTATACATAGTTATTTAATTATTTGTATAACCCCATACATGTATACATAGTTCTTTAATTATTTGTATAAACCTATACATGTATTCATAGTTCTTTAATTATTTGTATAAACCCATACATGTATACATAGTTCTTTCATTATTTGTATAAACCTGTACGTGTATACATAGTTCTTTAATTATTTGTATAAACCCATACATGTATACATAGTTCTTTAATTATTTGTATAAACCCATACATGTATACATAGTTCTTTCATTATTTGTATAAACCTGTACATGTATACATAGTTCTTTAATTATTTGTATAAACCCATACATGTATACATAGTTCTTTAATTATTTGTATAAACCTGTACATGTATACATTACAAATAATTAAAGAACTTAAACCCATACATGTATTCATTGTTCTTTAATTATTTGTATAAACCCATACATGTATACATAGTTATTTAATTATTTGTATAAACCCATACATGTATACATAGTTCTTTAATTATTTGTACAAACCTATACATGTATACATAGTTCTTTAAATATTTGTATAAACCTATACATGTATACATAGTTCTTTAATTATGTGTACAAACCTATACATGTATACATAGTTCTTTAATTATTTGTATAAACCTATACATGTATACATAGTTCTTTAATTATTTGTATAAACCCATAACTCTCATTCTTCCTCAATCCGTCTCCCTTTCGTTTCCGAGGATTTATGGTCCACGTCGCCTTGTCCTAACAATTTGATCCGCACTTCGAGATGGTGCTTTATGAATGACGGTAAATGTTATGTTATGAATTTTGCGCAAAGCTACTCGGGGGCTATCTACGCTAGCCGTCCCTAATTTAGCAGTGAAAGACTAGAGGGAAGGCACCTAGTCATCACCACCCACCGCCAACTCTTGGGTTACTCTTTTACCGACGAATAGCGGGATTGACCATCACATTATGACGCCACCACGGCTGAAAGGGCGAGCATGTTTGGTGGGGCGCGGATTTGAACCAGCAACACACAGACTGCGAGTCGAGTGTCCCAATCACCTGGCAGAGTGACGGAGAAAAGTTGACAGTAGGAACTGTGGAGTAGCTCCACCCCTCTTCTATTAGCTAGTTCAAGAGCTGCGTACAGATAGGCCTGGTGTATGTTTGCAAGAAATTCTTAACAAACAAACCAACAATTACGTTTAACCCCCTTCCGTGTCAGGCTTTTGAGGGGGGGGGGTGGACTAGAAAAGTCAGGTTATAATGTGACGGCCAATCCCACTATTCGTTGGTTAAAGAGTAGCCCAAAAGCTGACGGTGGGTGGTGATGACTAGCTACCTTCCATCTAGTCTTACACTGCTAAATTAGGGACGGCTAGCGCAGACAGCCCTCGTGTAGCTTTGCGCGAAATTCAAAAACAAACAAACATTTCGCCTTAACCACCAGGTCATTGCCAGGTCTTTTATCCCGGCAACCCACGAAAGGGGTTACATTCAGTAACTTGTCTTAATTTGTTTGTTTTATAATCATATTCCTCGCGCTTTATTCTCTCTTTGGCAACCATTTCGTAAAATAAATGACAACAGTAGCCTGTAATAACATCCTATACATTTCTGTTCAGAGTTAAATTTAGCTCCCAGATAAGCGGAGGATGGGGATTTAACACCTTTCAATTGTCCTTTCTCCAGAAAACATTTTTTACCCAACAGGAAGTTTTTTTGTCATCTCACCCGACTTCTACATTCCAACTATCCTCGTTTGTTTCGGGATTCAGTTTCTAAATATAGTTGAGATTTTATTTTCATAGAAAACATTCTAAGACAAACGCATTTCGACATTTTCTCATCATGTTTGGACTAAAGCTTTTGGATTTTATCTCAGGCCCACAACATCTGTGGATATTATAACTGTACTTAATTGCCTCTAGTTTCGATTTCTAACGCTACACCAGACATTTGTTTTAGATCCAATTCAAATAAATCTTATTATGTTCTTTTTAAGGATTTGTTAGACAGCGGTTGGTTCCTAGTTTACTTTGATAGGATTAGTTAAAGAACTACATCTCTGGTATTACACTTAATGTCTGTGAAAATTGATGTATCGAAAGCACGCGTGTTCTCTATAATCAATGTTCCCCATTTCGTATTGATTACGATTATTCTGTTTCAATTTAATTTTGCTCTTATTTTTGTTAACAGAATTCGGAGTTTCAGCTTTAAATAAAACGTCAGATGATCTCAATCCTCACTCATTATTTTAATCTCAATTTTGACATTTAACTAAAAAAAATCTAAATTACACTTAGTCGTTGGTTAGCAACATAATTTATCGGACTTAGCTTATTAGATCAAAATATATACATTTCTAATCAACCTATTAATTAAAACCTTGCTTATGGTGTCTGTTTATGTACTTGTTTAGATGATCAGAAGGGACATGGGGACTAGTGTCCGAGGAATAATAAAGAATCAACTGATTTGGTGAAAGAAGTACATTATGGAATGTAATTCACATTTTCTCTCTGCCAGACAGAAAACAGAAGTATACACAATATGGGAACGTTTTATGATGTGGTATTCGGGCACATCAATATTCGCAGGCCCGGCATGGCAAGGTGGCTAGGGCGCTCGACTCGCAACATGCATGTGGGTCGCGGATTCGAATCCCCGTCACACCAAACCTGATCGTATTTTCAGTCGTGGAACGTTATAATGTGACGGTCAACCCCTATTCGTTGGTAAAAGAGTAGCCCAAGAGTTGACAGTGGTTGGTGATCACTTCCCTGTTGTCTTTCACTGCTAAATTAGGGACGGCTAGCGCTGATAGCCCTCGTGTAGCTTTGCTCGAAATACAAACCAAACCAAACCAATCGATATCCGCCAGGCGTTACAAGTATTCGCAAGAACACATTTTCCGGAAAAACTAAATAAATAAACACAAAAGAATGAATAGTTGGAGTAACCTGGTTCTTATTCACGGGTTGACTATACTGTGTTACTGGGGTAGAGAAATACTTTCTGCAGACTTCGATGGTTGACTGTACTGTGTTACTGGGGTAGAGAGAGACTTTCTGCAGACTTCGATGTTTGACTATACTGTGTTACTGGGGTAGAGAGAGCCTTTCTGTAGAATTCGATGGTTGGATGTACTGTGTTACTGGGGTAGAGAGAGCCTTTCTGTA
>NW_013743572.1:0-562 GCF_000517525.1 Limulus polyphemus
TAGACACAAGATTTAACAATACTGTGTACTGTCAATAAGAAGAATCAAGATTTTACAATACTGTATATTATCAAATAGAAGACACAAGATTTAAGAATACTGTGTTCTATCAAAAAGAAGACACAAGCTTTAACAATACTCTGTAGTGTCAAAAATAAGACACAAGATTTAACAATACTGTGTACTGTAATAAAGAAGACACAAGATTTAACAATACTGTGTAGTGTCAATAAGAAGACACAAGATTTAACAATACTGTGTACTGTCAATAAGAAGACACAATATTTAACAATACTGTATACTATCAAATAGAAGACACAAGATTTAAGAATACTGTGTAGTGTCAATAAGAAGACATAAGATTTAACAATACTGTGTTCTGTCAAAAAGAAGACAAAAGATTTAACAATACTCTGTAGTGTCAATAAGAAGACAGAAGATTTAACAATACTGTGTACTGCCTATAACAAGCCACAATATTTAAAAATACTGTGTACTGTGAATAAGAAAACACAATATTTAACAATAATGTGTATTGTCAATAAGAAGACACAAGATTTAA
>NW_013743573.1:0-3093 GCF_000517525.1 Limulus polyphemus
GCCTAGATGACTGGGATGTCTTACTCCCTCCACTGTTGATTTTCCATCTTCTTCTTTTTATTTTTATTTCTGTCCCACTCTCTGACACCAGTTTGTTAAGCCTCTGTTCTTTAGTTAATTTTCTGTAAAAATTCTTTCCTAAGAAACTATAGCGATACAAGTCCTTTCTTAAATAAAATTGGTTTATTCTCTCTGAATACAACTTTGCAATACACTTAATTTCCACAGTCGCGCTATAACAAACGCTAGAATTCACAACAAACGTCTCACGTGCTCGACTCAACAATACTTTCTCTCTGTCGGCAGTTCAATTACACAGCATTACATTGATGCCGTCACGTCTTGACCGTCTTATATATACAAGACTACCGCATATCTAGTAGGCTCTCGAGCATTCAGGAAGGGATGTGAGCGTTCGAGAAGTGCATGACGTGTTACTAGCGTCACGTGACCTCCGCTGTCGTAACAATACATATAAGATGTATATAGTAGTTTCCATGATATGTATGATTTATACACAGTTATCTTCATCATACATGTCGATTATATACTGTAGTCTTCTTCACACATGTCTATTGTATACAGTAGCCTATCATGTACAGTAAGTAGTCTGTACCACAAGGCCCGGCATGGCCAGGTGGTTAAGGTGCTCGACTCGCAATCTGAGGGTCGCGGGTTCAAATCCCCGTCCCACCAAACATGCTTGCCCATTTAGCGGTGGGTGCGTTATAATGTGATGGTCAATCACACTATTTGTTGGTAAAAGAGTAGCCCAAGATTTGGCGGTGGGTGGTGATGACTAGCTGCCTTCACTCTAGTCTTACACTGCTAAATTAGGGATGGCTAGCACAGATAGTCCTCGTGTAGCTTTGCGCAAAATTCAAACAAAACAAACTGTATCACAAATGTCTTATATATACATTAGTCTATCTTTCATGCCTTCTGTGTACAGTAGTCTGGATCATACATGTCTATTATATACAGTAGTCTGTATTATATATGTCTATTATATACAGTAGTCTGTACCACACTTGTGTATTATATACAGTAGTCTGGATCATACGTGTCTATTATATACAGTAGTCTGTATTATATATGTTTTAAATACAGAAGTCTGTATCACTCGTATATTTTATATACTGTAGTATGTCATACAGTCGTCAATGATACGTGTCTATTACATGCAGTAGTCTGTGTCACACATGCTTATTATTTAAAGTAGTCTGTATTATACATGTCAGTTATATACAGTAGTCTCTATTAAACATGTATATTATATACAGTAAACTGTACCACACATAGCTGTATCATACACATCTAATATATACAGTAGTCTGTATTGTACAATACTGTGCAAAAGTGTTAGGACAAAGTCAAAAATTAGATTTCAGGCTACTTTCAAAGAAGAATGGAAGGTAAATCACAGGTGAAACATCAATATTTTATTAATCTTCATATTTAGTACAACAGTAACTCAGTGGAAGTGCTTGAGTTTAGCAAACAGTTAATATTTTGTGTGTCCCCTGTTACGTATTTACTTGTTTGTTTGTTTCCGGTAGAAATTATTCCCGAGGATCTTCAGTGATACAAGTCCTTTCTTGATTAAACCAGTTTATTCTTCCTAGATACAAACTTTTAGTACACAGTAGTTCCACAATCAGTACGTTTCTCGTTACTTTAAACTTAACAACTTTTATAATACATGCTATAGTTCACAGCGATTCACAATCTCGATAATTTCGCTCTCGACAAGTGCAAAACACACACTTTACAGCTCACTAGCTCGAAACTAACAGAATCATAAATTACACGGAACTCAAAGTAACTACTGCTCTCTCTTAATTCATATATCCCCGCTGGCTTTCGCTGCCAGGCTTATATACTAACAAAGAGGGCATCTCGAACACACTTGGACTTCTCCAATCATTCAAGAAACTCATCACTCACGCCACCAGCGCTAACGCACCAGCAGCGTCACGTGACTTCCACTGTCGTAACACTGCCCCTTCCTTAGTATTGTTCGTCTCGAACAATAGCCACTTACATTAAACCAATAGATAATTAACAATAACTTAACTAAATGTACAGAATTTGCAAACACAAAATTAAAATACAACAAAGTCTCTTAATTTTACGGGACGTTTCTTCTTTCGTACTGGTCTCTGTCTCACTGGCTTCTGCTTCACGTGGGATACATCTGCTCCATCAGGAAATGTCACATTATCGGCATTAGTGGCAGTAAGTTCATAAATGGCTTCACTGCTTTCCCTCTCAAAACCGGGTAGAGTTTCTTCTTCAACAGTTGCTTTTTCAGGTGACACATCTTCAGCAGCGTCATTTGTTCTGTTGTTCATTTCGTTCCAACTGAAATGTTCTGCGCCATGATAACGTCAAAGCCTGTTGGCATGCCCCACCTTTGGCTTACCTTGCCGACCACATTTTATTCGGAAAGTCACGTCAGAGAGACAATCCACTAAGTTATATGGACCTTCCCATGGAGAAGGCAACTTAGACTTCCCTTTGGTTTTCCTGGGATTATACAACCACATCTTGTCTCCTAGTACAAAGCTGACTTCAGTAGATTTCTTATCATAACATAGCTTCATGGAATCAGCAGACGTTTTCAATTTCAACGCACTTGATGATGAAAATCATCCATCCTTTCAGATAACACTTTCACGAACTCTGGCACATTTTTAGGCAACACTTCGTAAGGTGGGCGTCCTGTTAACAGATCCACTGGCAACCGAAGTTCAGACCAAACATCATCTTTGCTGGAGTGTATCCAGTGGTTTCATGCTCTGCTGTCCTATAGGCCCGAGAGACGGCAAATCAAACTACAGCTTAGCATATTTGATGGCAGCAATACAAGAACAGCAAAAGAAACAAGAACGAAGGAGAAAAGAAACAAGAAGAGAGACAACAGCTGTTACAAGAAAACCTGCAACAGTGGCAGCTCGAACAACAAAATAAACAAGAAGAGAGATTACAACAGTTGTTGGAGGAAAAAGAAAATAAACAAGAAAAGAGGTTACAACAGTTGTTGGAGGAAAAAGAAAAGAAACAAGAAGAGAAATTACAGCAGTGGCATCT
>NW_013743574.1:0-8295 GCF_000517525.1 Limulus polyphemus
GCTTAACTACTAACAGAATGTAACTAGAAAATTACTAGCAATGTTTTTGCTTAACTACTAACAGAATGGAACTAGAAAATTACTAGCAATGTTTTTGCTTAACTACTAACAGAATGGAACTAGAATATTACTGGCAATGTTTTTTTTAACTACTAACAGGATGGAACTAGAAAATTACTGAAAAATCAACACAAAGAAACAACCTTACAAAGTTTTAAGATATTTGTAATTTATCATACAATGTGATTTTACTTTAAATTTTTTTCCTGATAGAAACGGTATCGTTTCCCTTTTAGTGCTTTTTAAACTATTTTTACTGTCATTGGTAAAGAGGACGGTCACATTATTAAAGAAACAAAATTATACATGTTGCTCACAAGTGTTCATTTACAGTATTATCATCATTGTATTGTTGTTACTGAATGTGCTATGATGCACATGACAAGAATGAATAATCCTTAAACACATGAATTACAAACGCAATACCTATCTTTCAAAATGCCAATACTTTCTAGGTGAACCACAGTAAGTAATTTCCAATTTTCTCCAACTCTTGAAAAAAAAACGACACTCCGTATATTGCTTAAAATGATCAGGTTTTCCTGAATATAATAGTAAATAAACTGCTGAAAGATGTAGGAAGATTTTGTCCCTCGAGATCTGAATAACTTGATTTTGTTGGAGTGGATTATTGTGACAAGAGTATATGAATTCCTCCCGTGATCTTTCTTTGAGAAACTAACCAATTTCAGTTTTATATTCACTTTGAGTTTAGCCGGAATATTTGACGTATCTTTCATGGCTATTGGAGTTCCCCAAATTGTCCTATGTCTTAAGAGTGAACAAAACCTGCATGTAGAATGTGACGTCCTCTCAATAAAATGAAATTGAATGTGACAGGGAACAACGCTTGTAAAATATTTTATTTTATACGAGTTAACGTTTGGGAACAGAATATATTTCTTCGTCAGGATTTGAAATTAGATGGTACTATACCTTTCTTCAAGTATGAATATTATATACAGATAAAGGACCCAAACAAAAGTGATATATTTTTTTTTAAATGCTCTTAAATGAAAATGTTAAAAAAAAAACTAAAACAACTTACGAAACAACGAAAGATTGTTCGGGCAATATAACTGCCAGTCAACATTATCTTTAAATTTATTCACAGTGATGGGTGACAATGTTCATTTGTGTTTATTTTTTACTGTAAGAAATATACTAGGATTCGAATTAGAGGATTACAGTTACATTTACTGTATAACTTCTAAAGTAATCAGACAACCTATGATATCATTATTAGTTACGTCACATGACTGAAAGAGTCTGCAGATATTAACATAGTAGCATTAATTCGAAGTATCTAGATATCATTTGTTGTTAGTACCTTTTATCTTTATAATTAACATTATTATTTTTATTTTCAATTGTCAATTCAACAAAATATGTATGATGAGTTAATACACTGGAATAGAATAAATATTTATGATTTTTAGGACAAGTTATATTCTGGATCAGTTCGTTATCAAATACAAGGATGTGTACAAAACCCATCAATTAGAGCCAGATGTAAAAATACTTTGACAATTGTGTTTATTGTGCTACAATTCAGCAATACAGCAGGCACAGGATTTACAACCGAGCTAAAAAAAAATCGACATTGGCTCAATAATCTAATGTGTATTCCCGTGTTAAAGCTGTGGAGATTATATGGAACAGTGTGCCAAAGTATCAGATAGGTTATAAGAAGTGGAAGTCCTGCATGCTATAGTTCAGTCAGATTGTTTTTATAAGTAGTTAACACTCACATGCTACACATTTAAAGTGATATATACAATACAACTGAAGCGACGTTCACAAACCTTAATATCATTTGTCATGCTGAACACATTTAAATTTGTATATTAAAACTTCCCTTCTTTATTTGCTAATATATAAACATAAGCAACATAGTATAAACTTTGAATAATATTGCCCAACATTGCACATATTTTTATTGCAAATTTTTAAATTGTTTACACAAAAAAGTAGTTTTTCAGTTAGAAAAATATCATAAACCATAAGAAAAATAACTTTAGAATGTATTCTTAATATAATGTAGTCTGTCGTGTGCATTAGCACAACATGCTTATAAAATCCCTTTCTTTCAATTCTTTGTTAATCGATTTTCTTTCCCTGAATGTTTGCCTAAGTTTACAACTTTGAAAAGGCATTATTTCTGACAGGTAGGTAAGTATAGAGAACATTTTAAAACTTCAACTTGATCTAAAATATAAGAAGTTGACAGCTACAAGGCTCAACGTGAATCCCAGGTTACACCACTGAATAAGTTATCCCTCTAGGCTGATTCCTTGCAATAACCATTGAGATGTTTGAATCATACAACTAAAGTTGAGTCTATATGAAAGAAAAGAAAAAAAAAACTTGATGCTAAAGAATTCTCTGTTGGTCAACTCTAGCCCTGGAGTTTTAAGTCATGAATAATAATCTAGTGTCAAACATAAGGTAAAGACAGCCTTTCAAAAATACACCCGAATCAAATTATGATTAGTCATATACATCTCCTTGTGCACGAGAAAGAAATAATATAATCGTAATAGCAATCTTGTTGCTACCTACACATAAGTGTCTGTTGCTAGTTAATTTTATTTGATCCCCCTGTTAATCATACTTAATATCTATACATATATATGGACATGTTTAGTAATTTAAACTCACCTCTCCAGCTGTTTAATTACTTTGATCTCATCGAGCTATTAACGAACACTGTTTGTAAGCCCCTGGATATGTATGATGAGAAGCTGAACTTCTGATAGAATATACGCGAGTCAAGTCATAATCTGACCTCAAAAAGTTCAGCTCTCATCATACATATCCAGGGGCTGATAGAATATACTTGGGTCAAGTCATAATCTGACCTCAAAATGTTCAGCTTTCATCATACATATCCAAGGGCTGATAGAATATACTTAGGCTAAGTAATAATGTGACTTCAGTGACATTATTTATTGCTAATTAGAACTCGTTTGCTGCTTTTCATTTTTCTAGGGTGGCATTTCAGTCCACTTGACGATAATGACCTGAAACATTTAATAAACATACTCATGCTAACTTGCATGTGCAAACGATAGTCGTTATTGGAGCTACGAAACATTACCAAAAGAAAGAATAAGAAGAAAATCTAGATTATTTTCTCAGGTCGACGGTGTTACAATTAGAATATTATTGAGGGTTGTCTGTGTTACAATTAGAGCATTATTGAGGGTCGATGGTGTTACAATTAGAGTATTATTGAGACTAATACATGCACGAAACAAATACAAAACCACACATTCAAAGGGGGATTTTATTCAATTCTAAACAAACCAATAAACAATGTATATTGTATACAAGTACACATATTCCCACCTATTTAAACAATATGAATTGTTTTCTTCCAACAATCAAACAGCACATTAGCTAATCAAGTTTAACCGATAATAATAAAACTACCTTTGGTTGAAGAGGTTTAATGACATTCTTCTTCATTATTCCACTAAGGGGGTGGAATTAGAAATCCATAAAAATAGCATTTCAAGTCAATCTTATGTTCGCCAGACGTCTTTGTTCATAAGAGCTCTTATTCAAACGTAAAATCTATTAGCGAGGAGTGAACAATTAAATTACAGTCTAAACCAGAAGTTGTGCAGCACAGCCTGAACTTACAGTTGTGTTGTCTCGATGAGGTTAAAAACTTCTATTATAAAATAATATCAAACACATCTCTCAGTTCATTGTTATGGATATGAAATATCTAATGATTAGTCATGTGACATTAAGTATAGATGATTGGTCAGTCAGGCTGTGTTATACACACACATATATATAGTACTTTTACACAGTTTTGTCTCATTTGTCACTTTGAAACCAATCACAGAGTTCCACTTTTTTCGTACATCATGGTTAGACATTTGGATGTTTCATTCATATGGAGTTTCATCAGACAAATGGAACCCAATCAATTACAGCAGACTGTTGCGAATTATCTACATAAGTCAGTATAAGAAAACAAATGCTTCGGTTAACCAAAAAGGTTTCTTATAACAGACAGTGACATTCTTTGTCTCTTGGATCTGATTAAATTGTAGCGCAATTTCCAACAATGGACTTGTAATTTGAAGTTCTGGTTGGTGGTTAGGAGAAGAAACAAGACTTTAAAGTTTGTTGGAAGAAAACTTCTAATGTTAATGATTCTAAACTGATATCATTCTATTGTTTAATCAAATATACATAATGTTTTAATTAAACACAAAGCTATATAATGGGCTATCTGTGCTACGCCCACCACAGGTATCAAAACCCGATTTCTAGCGTTGTAAGTCCGCAGACATACCGCTGTGCCACTGAGGGGCTATGTATAATATCTACTTATTAATACACATATACGCATATATTTTACAAATACATAATTATACACACACACACATATATATATATTAGTTATAAATAATAATAAATATTATGGGCGTATTTTTCATCGTGAAAACGCCTTTTCTGTCTGTCAGTTTATATATGTTAATTTAACGTTTGAGTTGTTTCTTTCACACTGACTGGCACAATAGTTTTGTCGTTTTAATTTAGGTGTGAAATGTTGTTACTCATTTGAATATGAAAAACATTGTTTGCTGAAAGCAGCTGTATGTTGTAAGTATTCTAACCCTAAACGCTTCACTCCTGAGAACAGAATGCTTCATTTGCCTAGTTACAATTGTATTATATATATATATATATTTCATATTTCTTTCTACCGAATAAAGAGGAATGCGAATTACGATTGAAAGGGTATGTACTCTGCTTCATAAAAACAAAAGTAGGAAAGCCATATTGACAGGAATGAATGTATATGTAGACCACAAGATTTGGCTTCTCCAGCTATTTTCTCCAAAGCAATATCTAAGTTTCTGGGGAATAATTATAGATACTTTTCTGTCTCCTACTGCAGTCTTTCTTAGATCATTTTTTATTATTGATAAATTTTCAGTTGCGAAAACTCTGTTGGTACATTTTTCTATTTGTACAGAGTGACTATTTCACCTTCAACATTCATAATGTAATAATTAGGTTTTTATTTGTCAAAACACTGCTGCTCTATATATAGTATATTACGTATGTTAAATTCAGTTTGTAGTTTCTACGTATCTGGTCCTAATACTAACCAATTACCTTGAACACCAACATGTGTTATTAACTTTTAATATTACGAAAAAAATGGATAGTTTTTGTAATATTTTTGTTAACTGATATAAAGTGTAGAATCACTAACATTGTGTAATTTAACTAAAATTCAAACTTATAACTACATGATTAGCCATACTTTTAATATCATTTTTATTCGACAATGTATGTTAATAATCCATATTAATTTGTTACTTACTTCTAATTATTTTACCAAAATAATGATGTAGAAGGTCATCTAAAGTGAAAAAGAGGATTTTTAAACTAATCATCAGAAAAAAAAATATAGTTTTAGTATAGACTTGAACTATTATCTAATATTACGTACATTAAGCTTGAAATTTTTGCTTCTGAGTTTTAAGCTCCAAAATTTTCGGGATTGTGTCCGAATCTTTAATTGATTACATATTGACAGAGTTTTTTCGTGCGTCTGATAAAATGCAATAGATGAAAAATAAGTTGGCTAGAAGTTATCACTTGAATGTTAACTTGGAAATAGATGGCTTCTTGATATTTTTTTTAGAATGGAAAACTCTTAAGATATTATGCACGCTACCATGGAAATAGTACTAGTAAGAAAAATTTATATTACAATAAATTTCGAATAAGCTTTGAAATATTGTATCACGCACATTGTACTGCTTCTCGCCAGCGGGCCATGGAGAATTCTTCTACTATAAAAATGATTATTCTACGAATGTTAAGATACACACACATATATATATATATTAAGGTAGCACTAAACCGTAACAGTTTATAGAGATAAATATATCCTTAAGGCAGCACTAAAACGTAATGATTCACAGAGATAAATATATCATTAAGACAGCACTAAAATGTAATGGTTCATAGAGATAAATATATCCTTATAGCAGCACTAAACCGTAATGGTTTATAGAGATAGATATATCCTTATAGCAGTACTAAACGTAATGATTCACAGAGATAGATATATCCTTAAGGCAGCACTAAACCGTAATGGTTTATAGAGATAGATATATATATCCTTATAGCAGTACTAAACCGTAATGGTTCGTAGTAATAGACATATCCTTAAGGCAGCACTAAGCTTTAATAGTTCGTAGTAATAGACATATCCTTAAGGCAGCACTAAGCTGTAATAGTTCAAAAATACTGCAAATTGAGGTGCCTTAAGCAAACGAGTGTATTTTGAGTAGTTTCATTAGGTTAATAATAATGGAGAAAATCGCTATTACAATCACTAAACAGGTAAGTTTATGTAACTATTAAACTACCATTCAGGAATTAATTGTTTTCTCACAAGCTCAAAAATATTATTAAGTATATATTACCCGGATTTACACTTTAAAACATGGTATATGTGTAAGACAGGATTTGATCAATTTTCATGTGGTGATTTGTTTCGAAGACATATATATCATTATTGTTTTAAACAATACATAATTCTATAGACACAAACTTGAAAACAAAGACATTGTACAAGTTTGTGTCTATAGAATTATGTATTGTTTGAAACAATAATGATAACAAAGACATTGTACAGAAGTAATTACTGAAAAAGTTGGCACAATGTCCGGTTCATTTTCCAAAGCTGTTAATTTAGATCGGAACATTTATGTGTGTACTAAATTACTCATCCCACGTGTATGTTACTTCTGGCAAAATATACTATTAATTTCACTTGAATTTTATTTCACTTCTAATCATCACCAGTCCTCCAATGGGTAGTGGGAACTTTACGATATTTTAATGCTAAAGTCGTAATAAGATGAGTCTTACTATAGATCTCAGTGGAACTCCACAAAGATTGGCAAGGCAACCGTGAAGGATGGAAATGGTATTCAGTATATTTATATCTCTCCAGTGGGAATTTTAACCTAATTATCATATATATATATATCCCGGGTACTAATATTCTGCAATTCAACTAACAATGTTCTTATGATGTTGTGCCAAAAGTTTATTAAAAACATTGAATACACCAGTAGTATTTTGTCAGTTCATTCCTTTAAAACATCGCAAGTCAGTTAAGTCATACAAGGGCTTTTAGTAAATTGATGTTTATCATAAAATAAAAATAATTTCAATGCTTTATATTTTCTTTATTTTTCAGTGTAATTACTATTTTCCCAAGATAAAGGGTTCTCTATTGGGTCAGCGGTAAGTTTTCGGAATTAAAATGCTATAATACGAGGTTCGAGTCCAGTCGTAGGACAGAGCGTTGATAGCCCATTGTATAATTTAACGCTAAAACAAACAAATCCAGAACAAGATTTATCAACTCATATATTAAATTAAACAAGAAATAAACGCTTTGTATCTTGGCTATCTTTTATTTAAATTTATTAACTACTTGTAATTACCGCTAAATACGCTATGCAGTCAGCTGTGGGGGCGCTGTAACAGTTAGAGCCAATAGGGCTATTTGGTTAAGAAGAGTTTTATAGCAGACGGGCCCTGCTAGCAGTTTCAGGTTAGGGATGGTTATGTCTTTTGAACTGGTCTTTTAGCTCATCTAATGCAAAAAATGTCGTTCAGGGTGAATAAACCAAGTAGTTAGGTTAATTACAATCGCTTGTAATTAATTTCAGAAAACGATATAAGGAATTTGTAGTTGACGGTAATCGTGTAAAAAATTGTATAAAGCAACATTTTCTCATGTACATTTTAGTTTCTTACGTAAAAAAAAAAAGCGTCAAATGATCATAACAACTTACAGGTTGGTAATTAGATAAAAGAATACCAGATGGATTTTTTTTTCCGTGCTTAGACGCTTAATTAGCTCATTTATAACATTTAGAATTTCCTAAAATTAATCCTGGAAATACTAAACTTTCAGCAACTTAACATATTTATTGTTGATTCTACGAATATGATTTTACAGAACGTTTGTTTGTTTGTTGTGAATTTCGCGCAAAGCTACACGAGGGCTAGCTTCACTAGCCGTCCCTAATTTAGCAGTGTAAGACTAGAGGGAAGGCAGCTAGTCATCACCACCCACCGCCAACTCTTGGGCTACTCTTTTACCAACGAATAGTGGGATTGGCCGTCCCATTATAACGCCCCCACGACTGAAAGGGCGAGCATTTTTGGTGG
>NW_013743575.1:0-4202 GCF_000517525.1 Limulus polyphemus
GTTATCCACTGTTTCAGCAAACATCTCAAATGAATAATACCTACACTGTAGTCTATATTGACAGGTTTCGTATGATATGCATGTTGACCATACACTCAAATGTATACACTCGTACTTTTCCGCATATGGGTGGGCGTGGCTGAAAATGACGTGGTCATAGAAAAGTTATGGCCGCCCTGATATCATGTGATCAGTTTTTTTTCATACTTTCTGGCAATTCAACCAAATCCACACGAAAGATTTTGAATACTCCAAGTTACATAGCACTGTATATTGTTATCTATTTTCAGACATAAAGATTCTTCTCGAGATTCCCAAAGAGTTTGAATGAATATTTTTCCTGGAAATGTTTTTCTTTTGGCTTATGTTCCAAAGTCTGAAATAAAAGATTAATTAGTAATGATCTATATATATATATATATATATCATACCAAAATATTCTGCAGCAAAGAAAAAGAAACTCCACAAGACATTACAGCTTTGTTGTCAAAAAGTTTATATGTAATATAATAAAAAACAGATAGTTAAAAATCCACGTTAAAATACAAAAATTTTATATGTTGTCTTCTTTGGATAGGTGGCTCCAGTAACAAAAAGAAACTGAAAGTACGTTGTAATTATATACTATAAAATATAATAATTGTAAGTTTTTCAGGCAGTTGCCTGTTTGAAACACTATACAATTTAGCCGAAGCCTTCTTTTGCTGCTCCTTTGTATAACTGGGTGTGTCATATGTTTGACTTTAATCACAAATACCTATAGTATGGGTCAAAGTCTCTCCCTTGTCGGCTCTAATCCAGTATCTTGCCGAGAATGCTGCTATTACCCTAGGTTTTGGGTGGTAGATGTTTACTGGGATTCCGATACACAGATGGGCAACTAGTCCCTGATCTAAGGCAATAGAGCGATAGAGTAACTCTTTGTAAAATTGTGAACGATCATCTATACTAGATCAGTGATTGAATTGATATTTTTTTCTCTCAGAACAAATCTATTTTCAATTAGACACTTTGAAAAACCAATACAACAGAGTGTATCACTGAGCCTAGAACTGTAGCTTCGTACTATCAGTTGTTACTAGTATAACTACGCGATTGGTCATTCTCTTAAGCATTTACAGACTGTAACATATAGAAAAGATCCACTCGGCCAGTGATAGATATTACTGTCATTGACCCTTTTTACACTAATATGTAAAGTCGCAGTAACATACCAACAGATAAAGTAGGTATTATCTGCTAGAAAATAGTAAAGGCAATTTGAAAGAAACAATTTTAACGTTTTTTTCTGAATCCCGTGTTTATACTAAAGCTGCATAGAAACAGAGTAAATGAGAAATTAAAAAAGTCGTATATCAATAATGATTGTGGTAAACACTGAATATCCCACATTTCACAAAGTGTCGAAGTTTTATAAAACTTGTATCATAATCTAAGTAAAACTGAGTCATCACTTTAATAACTTAGTCATACACAGACTAAACACCATGTACGCAATTTTCAACTATGTGGTAATCCAGGTGAGAAATAACACTTAATTTTTCTGTCGAGTTTGTTTAATTTTTTTATTGAAAGCCTTCTTGTTAAATCCATATAAACATACATTTTGTCATAATTGTATTGAATCATGGGAAGGAGTAAACCCTACTTGCTTCATTATTTGGTTAAGTATAGCGAGGGTAGGAGCAGTCCTCCTTCTCCAGTATATCTTCCTACATAAGCTGTTCTTTAGGATGTTATTCACTGAAGTGATGGTGTATAGAAACTTGGATTCACAACATCGTTCCCATAAAAACATGTTTAATTATTGTGTTAACATTTTAGTCTTGGTCTGTGAAAGTCTTCGATTATCATATTTAGTTATAAGCATTTTGAAAAAAGATGACCTGGCAAACAAAGACGACAAGAGTGATGACGGAACCAATTCATAATTGTTATTATCTGTATTCTTTCTCGACCAGCATCTCTGATAACAATCTACAATATCATTTTTAAAACATTATGTAACCTATTTCAATTCTTAAGAAGACTGTCTCACTGATTGAAAATGATGAAGATTATAAAGACGTAACTTACAATTATTATATTTTATAGTATATAATTAGACTAAGGTTCATGTGTTGGACTGTCTGTTCCCAAGTTCATCCAAATATACTCATCTGTTTGAAGTGTGGCCATGACAGACATCGCTGATATATTTTCCTCTAACAACTGCCTCATATTGGGTCACCATGGTAACTGCCTCTCAAACCCAGGAGGTAACCCAAGGGTTTGCTGAAAAGACTATCAATGAGTTTATAAAGAAGGATACCCCCTGATCTGCTGCTTCCATTGCAGGGTATTATTTAACGTGTAATTGTCACATTGTTCACATTGGTAGCCAGTTTTTCAATTCAAGTCCTCTTGCAAATGTTGAACTTGGCCTGATGAATCATCCTATACTCAATGGTAAAATTAGCATTGCAACTTGGAGATCAATGTATTGCTGTCCCCCCTTTTGCCCCTCGTCTAGATCTTTATAGGTATCCAAGACTGGGCCATTCATTAACCTGAAAGTAGGTGTATTATCTATACAAAACCAACTTTAAATGTTATTTTCTATTCTCAAAATATTTCAATGGTTTTCAATACCCATACCAACGAAAGAGAGCAAGGTGTGTGATAAGTGTATATCACATTATTTTACGTTGGTAAGGACGAGCTGAAAAGGTGTTATAAAGAGAACCTGTTCCTTACATAAATACGTATGAAAATTCTGCTGTGAGTGTAAACATAATTTAAAAAATAACCTAAAATAGAAGTCCATGCCACATGGGTAAGTTTATTGGTTAATCAAATTGGTACAAACGTGTTTAAACTTTGTGTGTTTTAAGTTTTAAAAATCGTTCTATAATCTCAAAGATATACAGAATGTACAGAAGTAAATACAACTTAAAAAACGTTGAAGATAAAATCAATTTTATTATTAAGCGGCATTTATAAAACATTCTCTTATAAAACACTTAAGAAGGATTTGAGTAATGTGTAGGATTACGCACATATATTTATTTACATACATATATTGCTATGTACGTATAACACCATTACACTTGGAGTTTATAACAAATTTCTTCTTACTCTGACATTACTTTAGAATAATTTCCGTTACCTTCAAATCTATTTCTCGTTACCGAGGGTAGTGCCATCTAGGAGCCACCAAACTCTACACATTTATATTCCAGATTGCAAAAAACAAAAAAAATCACTAAAAATAGTTTGAAGAATTTAATACTTTCCAACGAAATATCTCAACAGCCAGAATTTAAATTCGTGCTCTTACTACTGTACCTTAATAAAAACTCAAAGGAAATATAACTCCCACTTCTAGAACTGGTATACCGTCGAGACATACAGATGAAACTCTAGTGAGACAGGGCAGCATGTTCCATGGTGTTCTCACCAAATAGTTTAATTATGGTAATAATTCTCTCGAAACCTCATACAATGTTCTACATCAGAAAATTCATTTTTTGCCTCACAAAGTAAGGTCGCATTATCATTTCCATCATTAATTTTCAATCATATGACAGTTCTAGCTTATGTAGGAAATAATGTAGTAAACACACAAATGTAAAGCTTACGTCATACAATGAAATAAAACCTGATAGCTTAAAAAGTCCCAACAGTATAAGTTCTACCAGCCTCTCGAAAATGGTGAATACTTTATACAGTCTGATGCTTTATGAAGTATGATGTAGAATTCTCACAAGCCATCTCAGGCAGACCTGGGTAGCCCTAGTCACTCACTGGAGGTCTCATTGTAATTCCAGGATGAGTAGTTCACTAGTTAACTTTTGATATAGACCTGGCTCAATGCTGTGTAGATGACTGGAGTATTGAAAACCATTGAAATGTTTTTGGATTAGAAAATAACATTTAAAGTTGGTTTTGTATAGATAATACACCTACTTTCAGGTTCAGTAAATCAAAGTAGTCAATTGTGTATCGAAGCAAATTATGCTAATATGATATTAAGTTGACAAACAACGATATATAAGTATAATGAAGTGGTGTATTTTGAAATAGCTTACTACATATTTTAACAGAACATTGGTTTGTTTTCCTCAGGTAGGATCTACAGCTTAGCATACAGGGTTTATATAAAAGTACAAAAACAAAGGTGGCAAATATTTAATGTTAAGGAATATTGTCACCTAGCACCA
>NW_013743576.1:0-5023 GCF_000517525.1 Limulus polyphemus
GACTAAATGATCTGCCTAATAAGTATTTGGTGTGGCTGGTCGTAAAGTGGAAATTGCAGTGACTAAGTGACCTGCCTGATTTATATTTGGTGTGACTGGCGAGAAAGTCGAAACTAAAATCACTATGTGATCTGCGTAATATATATTTGTTGTAACTGTTGGTAATGACGAAGCTGCAAAGACTAACTGATCTATCTAATATATATTTGGAGTGACTGGCGGAAAAGTCGAAGCTCAAATGACTAAATGATCTGCCTAATATATATTTGGTGTGACTGGTGGTAAATTCGAAGCTCCATTGACTAAATGATTTGCCTAATATATATTTGGTGTGAGTGACGGTAAAGTCGAAGCTCCACGACTAACTGATCTGCCTAATATATATTAGTTGTGACTGGTGATAAAGTCGAAGCTCCAACGACTAAGTGATCTGCCTATTATATATTAGGTGTAACTGGTGATAAAGTTGAAGCTCCAACGACTAAGTGATCTGGCTAATATATATTTGTGTGACTACCGATAAAATCGAAGCTCTCATGACTAAATGATCTTCCTAATATATATTTGGTGTGACTGGCGGTAAAGTCGAATCTCCAATGACTAAATGATCTGCCTACTAATTATTTGGTGTGGCTGGCGGTAAAGTGGAAGTTCCATTGACTGAATGGTCTGCCTAATATATATTTGGTGTGACTGGCGGTAAAGTCGAAGCTCCAACGACTAAGTGATCTCCATAATATATATTTGATGTGACTGACGGTAAAGTCGCAGCTCCAATCACTATGTGATCTACGTAATATATATCTGGTGTAACTGGTTGTAAAGTTGAACCTTCAAAGACTAACTGATCTGTCTAATATATATTCGGAATGACTAGAGGTAAAGTCGAGGCTCCATTGACTAAATGATCTGCCTAATATATATTTGTGTGACTGCCAATAAAGTCGAAGCTCCAATGATAAAATGGTCTACCTAATATATATTTGTGTGACTACCGATAAAGTCGAAGCTCTCATGACTAAATGATCTGCCTAATATATATTTGGTGTGGCTGGCGGTAAAGTCGAAGCTACAATGACTAAATGATCTGCTTACTAATTATTTGGTGTGGCTGGCGGTAAAGTGGAAGTTCCATTGACTGAATGATTTGCCTAATAAGTATTTTGTGTGGCTGGCGATAAAGTCGAAGCTCCAACGACTAAGTGATCTGCCTAATATATATTTGATGTGACTGGTAGTAAAGTCGAAGCTCCAATGACTAAGTGATCTGCGACCTTTATATTTGGTGTGACTGGCGAGAAAGTGGAAACTCCAATCACAATGTGATCGGCGTAATATATATTTGGTGTAACTGTTAGTAATGTAGAAGCTCCAAAGACTGACTGATCGATCTAATATATATTTGGAGTGACTGGCGGAAACGTCGAAGCTCAAATGACTAAATGATCTGCCTAATATATATATTTGTGTGACTTCCGATAAAGTCGAAGCTCCTATGGCTAAATGATTTGCCTAATAATTATTTGGTGTGGCTGGCGGTAAAGTGGAAGTTCCATTGACAGAATGATATGCCTAATATATATTTGGTGTGACTGGCGGTAAAGTCCAAGCTCTAAACGACTAACTGATCTGCCTAATAGATATGTTTGGTGTGACTGGCGGTAAAATCGAAGCTCCAACGAATAAGTGATCTGCGTAATATATATTTGGAGTGACTAGCGGTAAAGTCGAAGCTCCATTGACTAAATGATCTTCTTAATAATTATTTGTTGTGGCTGGCGGTAAAGCGGAAGTTCCATTGACTGAATGATCTGCCTAATATATGATTGGTGTGACTGGCGGTAAAGTCGAAGCTCCAACGACTGTGTGATCTGCGTAATATATATTTGGTGTGACTGACGGTAAAGTCGAAGCTCCAACGACTAAGAGATCTGCCTAATATATATTTGGTGTGACTGGCGGTAAAGTCGAAGGTCCAAACGACTAAATTATCTGCCTAATATATATATGATGTGACTGACGGTAAAGTCGAAGCTCCAACGACTAAGAGATCTGCCTAATATATATTTGGTGTGACTGGTGATAAAGTCGAAGCTCCAACGACTAAGTGATCTGCCTTATTCATATTTAGTGTGACTGGCGAGAAAGTCGAAACTCCAAAGTCACAGCAAATATATACATTAGGCAGATAATTTAGTCAAAAGAACTTCCACTTCACCGCCAGCCACAACAAATAATTATTAGGTAGATCCTTTAGTCAATGGAGGTTCGACTTTACCGCTAGCCACACCAAATATATATTAGGCAGATGATTTAGTCATGTGAGCTTCAACTTTATCGGTAGTTACATAAATATATATTGGGTAGATCATTTAGTCGTTGGAGCTTCGACTTTATCGGCAGTCAAACAAATATATATTAGGCAGATCATTTAGTCAACGGGAGCTTCGACAATACCGCTAGTCACTCCAAGTATATATTAGACAGATCAGTTAGTCTTTGAAGCTTCAACGTTACAACCAGTCACACCAAATATATATTACGCAGATCACATAGTGATTGGAGTTTCGACTTTCTCGGCAGTCACGCTAAATATAAATTAGGCAGATCACTTAGTCATTGGAGCTTTGACTTTACTACCAGTCACATCAAATATATATTAGGCAGATCACTTAGTCGTTGGAGCTTCCACTTTACCGCCAACCACAACAAATAATTATTAGGCAGATCATTTAGTCAATGGAGGATCGACTTTCTCGGCAGTCACACCAAATATAAATTAGGCAGATCACTTAGTCATTGGAGCTTCGACTTTACCAATAGTCTCATGAAATATATATTATGCAAATCATTTAGTCAATGGAACTTCGACTTTACCACCAGCCACACCAAATAATTATTAGGCAGATCAGTTAGTCATTGGAGCTTCGACTTTACTATCACTCACATCAAATAAATATTAGGCAAATCACTCAGTCGTTGGAACTTCAACTTTATCGGCAGTCACACAAATATATATTAGGCAGATCATTTAGTCAATGGAGCTTCGACATTACCACAAGTCACTCCAAATATATATTTGACAAATGAGTTAGTCTTTGAAGCTTCGAATTTACAACCAGTCACCCCAAATATATATTACGCAGATCACATAGTGATTGGAGTTTCGACCTTCTCGGCAGTCACACCAAATATAAATGAGGCAGATCACTTTGTCATTGGAGCTTCGGCTTTATCACCATTCACACCAAATATATATTAGGCAGATCACTTAGTCGTTAGAGCTTCAAATTTACCGTCAGTCACATCAAATATATATTAGGCAGATAATTTAGTCAATGGAGCTTCGACTTTACCGCTAGTCACTCCAAATATATATTAGATAGATCAGTTAGTCTTTCAAGCTTCGACTTTACCATCAGTCACACCAAATATATATTACGCAGATCACTTTGTCGTTGGAGCTTCGACTTTATCACCAGTCACACCAAATATATATTAGGCGGATCAATTAGTCGTTGGAACTCCGACTTTACCGCCAGTCAAACCAAATATATATTAAGCAGATCATTTAGTCAATAGAACTTCCACTTTACCGCCAGCCACAACAAATAACTATCAGGCAGATCATTTAGTTATTGGAGCTTCGATATTACCAACAGTTACACCAAATGTGTATTAGGCAGATCAATTAGTCGGTGGAGCTTCGACTTTATCACCATTCACACCAAATATATATATATTAAGCAGATCAGTTACTCAATGGAGCTTCGACCTTACCACCAGTCACATTAATATATATTAGGCTAATCATTTAGTCATTTGAGCTTCGACTTTTCCGCCAGTCACTCCAAATATATATTAGATAGATCAGTTAGTCCTTGGAGCTTCGACATTACCAACAGTTACTCCAAATATATATTAAGCAGATCATTTACTCAATGAAGCCGCGACTTTACCGCTAGTCACTCCAAATATATATGAGATAGATCAGTTAGTCTTTGAAGCTTCGACTTTACCATCAGTCACATCAAATATATATTAGGCAGATCACTTAGTCGTTGGAGCTTCCGCTTTACCGCCAGTCACACCAAATATATATTAGGCAGATCAATCAGTCAATGGAACTTTCACTTTACCGCCAGACACACCAAATATATATTAGGCAGATCATTTAGTCATGGGAGCTTCGACTTTATCGGCTGTCACACAAATATATATTAGGCAGATCACTTAGTCGTTGGAGCTTCGACATTACCGCCAATAACACCAAATATATATTAGGCTGATCATTCAGTCAATGGAACTTCCACTTTACCACCAGTCACACCAAATATATATTAGTGAGATCATTTAGTCATGGGAGCTTCGACATTACCGCCAGTCACAGCAAATATATATATTAGGCAGATCAGTTAGTCAATGGAGCTCGACTTTATCATCATTCACACCAAATATATATTAGGCAGATCTCTTAGTCGTTGGAGCGTCGACTTTACCAACAGTCACACCAAATATATATTAGGCAGATCATTTAGTCATTTGAGCTTGGACTTTTCCACCAGTCATTCCAAATATATATTAGATGGATCAGTTAGTCTTTGGAGCTTCGACATTACTACCAGTCAAACCAAATACATAGTAAGCAGATCATTTAGTCATTTGAGCTTCGACTTTACTACCAGTCACACAAAATACTTATTAGGCAGATCATTCAGTCAATGGAACTTCCACTTTATCGCCAGCCACACTAAATACTTACTAGGCAGATCATTTAGTCGTTGGAGCTTCGACTTTACCGCCAGCCACACCAAATATATATTAGGCAGATCATTTAGTCATGGGAGCTTCGACTTTACCGCTAGTCACTCCAAATATATATTAGTCAGATCAGTTAGTCTTTGAAAATTCAACTTTACAACCACTCACACATAGTGAAGCGGTAATGTCGAAGCTCCAACGACTAAGTGATCTACCTAATATATGTTTGGTGTGACTGGTGATAAAGTCGCAGCTCGAACGA
>NW_013743577.1:0-2765 GCF_000517525.1 Limulus polyphemus
AAGGAAAAAAGCGTAAAAGTACCAGAACAGAAGAGATTTTTTTAAAAAATTGATGGGAAAAGGACTTAATTATCTCTTTGTTTATGTATTTTCCAGTTGTTGTTTTTTTTTTCTCTTGAGTATGCCTGAATGCATTATCCATTTGAAAATTTTGCAATTTCTTAATTGTTTTGGTTTACAATTTGAATAAATATCATTTGTATTATATAAACGTCTTAAATATTGTGGTAGGCTAAACCGATTTAGGTAACTTGTCGTTTTCTATTCTTTCATCATTATCCCTCGATGTGGATTCCTGGGAAGATTCTGTCTGTACAGCTCACCCTGTCTGGGATCCATCCATCCATGTGTTTGCCGTGCATGGCGACACGTGAAAAGGAGAAGATTATCCTGGTGGTTGAGTGGTGTGGGGACATTGTAACACATTCCTTTGGCCTCGAATTCCTGCAGATGGATGTCCTTGGTTCCTCAGCTGGTCCTATGTGTCCTCCTGACCCTTATGTGAACTTTAGGTCTGTCATCAGTCGATTTGAGGTGAAAACATCACGACAAACTTTTTCTTTTAAATCCTGTTGTTGTTTGGCCGTCTAGTTTGTATCAGAATCAGAGAGAGAAAGGGAGTGCTGTCTTTTGTCTAGACTTTGCATTGGCCACATTTTTTTTTCTCATCGATTTCTTTTACAAGGGACTGGTCCACCAATGTGTGGCCTTCGTAAAACTCAAGTTACAATTGCCCACATTTTACTTTCGTGCTGTCGCTACGATTACCATCAAAAGTTATCATTTTTATCATGTTTTGTCTCGAGGTTTGCTTTTTTAGCTTTTTACGTCGAACAGTGTCATTGGCAACGGTGACACTATCTAGGGTTTTACAGACTATTGACCTTTTTAATTCTATTTAATTTTCAACCTTGCTTCAGAAAAAACTAAAACTTATTAGTGTATTCTTTTATATATATATTTTTTTTACATTTTCTCATATCTTATATTTCTTTATTGATTGTTCTTCATATTAATTAATAGACTGTTTGGCGCCGATATCCCTGGTGCTTTGCGCCATAAAACCCCCCAATAACCAACCATCCAACTTCATCACTGTATCTCATAAAAATCAATAAGCCACCAAACCTTAGGACTAATTTTCTGTTAGTCATTTGGAACAGAGAATGCCACCGTTCTTTTTAAGTCACAACATTTACCTTTTGTTATTATTGCAACTTTCACAACATTAATCTTATGTTTACTAAACATTACGATGCGTACTAACTTCTAACGTTTATTGTATCTGGCGATATGAGTACCAATAAACAAAATATTTAGCTTTACGTACGTAGGTGGCCTTAAAATGCAACTTATGTTACTGCGCCACGCTGGGGGTATGAAAAGTAATGACAGAAAACAAATATACAAGCTTAAGTAAAGTCCATCGAAAAAACAAGACAATCTAATATTGATCATAATGTTGCTGTAACTACCGTAGTGACAGAGGTAGTGAACGGCTGAATGTCAAATACTTTTTTTTTATCATTTATGAAAGGAAAAATTATTGTAACGACAAAAGGCATAAATGTTTATGGTATACACTGAGTAGAAATGCTAACTCTCTCGAATGCTAACTTCATTTTCTATAATTTTTATTTCATAGGCAAAATATTAGATTAAAAAATAAAGGTACTGTTATAAGCTTAGCAGATTCGTTAATTACTTCCAACAAATTGTTCATATCATGATATATTAAATAATTTGAAGGTATAACAGAAAGCTTTCAACAAAACTGTTTAGTTTATACTGAGACATCTTCACATAGTAAGATCTAATTATTTTAATTACAGGAACTTTTTATTGAAACACGTTGTATTTCTTAGGAAATTACATCAAATTACTATTGTTTCTTTTGTTACTAATGTTTATTAGTGATTGGCTGAAGGTCTTAACAGGTGGAATTTCGTTGTTTCGAATCCAAGGTAAATTGACCAAAAATAAAGAAAGTTAAACACGAATGTCTCCTGTGACGCCAAAACCTGAACATGGCAAAAAAAAAACAAAAAAACTAGCTCCCTTATAATAGCAGGCATTGGATCAGTCTGTTAACAATACAAGACAATTTGAAATTTCAGACGTTTTTTTTATAACCGTTCGATGAGTTAGCGGTAAGTCTGAGACCACATAACTCTAAAAACGAGCTTCGATAAGCGCGATGGACAGAGAAGAGATAGCCCATTCTGTAGTTGTGTATTTAACAGAAATTAGCTTATTCTTTCCATGAATAGTTTTACAATATTAAGCTGTTTTTGATAGAATATCACAAGCTTATAGTATAACTGCATCCATGGAAGAATCTGATATTGACTGAAGTTTCGGTAATTAACCAATGAGCTGATTTTCCGTGTAAGGGTTCTATATGTAGAAGATTTTATAATATATCACTGTAACAACGTCACGTCAATATGATACAAATTGTATGCTAGAAATTGAATAAGGTGCATTTAACTATAGAAGACAATTTTGTGTTAGTTCTTTGCTGAGTAAAGTGAATTCGCCCTGAATTTCTTGAACTTAAAGCAAATGATAAACTAATAATGTTTGTTTCCGCTTCCTGATGTTACCAAAGATGTATAAATGAGAACTACTTTCAGATTTCAGTTTGGTGTGTGTTCTATAAATGAGAAGTACTTTCAGGTTTCAGTTTGGTGTGTGTTCTATGAATGAGAACTACTTTCAGATTTCAGTTTGGTGTGTGTTCTATAATGAGAACTACTTTCAGT
>NW_013743578.1:0-4037 GCF_000517525.1 Limulus polyphemus
CGAATGTCTCACGTGCTCAGGTCAATTACACACTCTCTGACTGCAGTTCAATTACTCATTACCTCGTCACGGTGTGACCATCTTATATATACCAGGCTACCCCCAATATAGTAGTCTCCCGATAATTCACGAAGGTTCGAGAGAAGGACGTGGCGTGATACTAGTCACGTGACCTCGCTGACGCAACAATATTATGTGAAAAATGTGGTTCGTGTACAAAAAGAAACGTAAAGAACTGATAGGCATTGGATTTTTCTCATTTTCGATATTGGGGTGTGTGGAATAGATAGACAATTCATGTGTTTATTGAGAAAAATAACGATTATATGCATATATTCAAACAGTCAAAACACATTCTCAGAATTGTAATATCGTCCACTGCAAATGTGAAATCCAAAAAGTGTGACGACTCTCACATAATAAAGATCTCTTCAATTACCAATGCTCCTCAAACCAGATTAGATTATGTGAAAAATATGGTTTATGCACAAAAGAAACGTAAAATCTGATAGGCATTGGATTTTTCTATTTTTTTTGGAAGTGGAGAGTGTGGAATAGATAGAGGTTTCATGTGTTTATTGAGAAAAAATAACGATGATATGCAAATATTAAAACCGTCAAAACACATTCTCATAAGTCCAAAATTAATATAGTATAGGACAATAATTAAGATCTCTAGTATGGCTTTTCACATAAAAATTTATCTTTCTACATTAATCAGCGTTATTACGTACATAGTATGTGTTATATATGTATACACATCCATATTTTGAAATTTGATGACGTTATTTTTTAATTACTTCTGAAAGAAAAATTAAATTTATTGAAAGATATGATGGTATTATTTTTCTTTACACTATGTTTTAAATGTCATTTTGCATTTCATCAAAGTAAAAGTGACAAGAGTTTAGAATATATAGGGTTATTGTTATTCAATGTGGACAAGTCCATCATTGTCGTCTGAAAAGGGGAGGAAGTTTTGCTAGATGAGCGTTTAATATATACTGTCATAATATTGTATGAAAAGGAATATCTTCGACTGTTTTTTTCACACAAACTTTAATATGATTTTTTATATAATAAATCTGATATGATACGTATATTATTTGATCAGGGAGGTTATATTTTGTTAAAAGATAACGTAAATCGTTGTGCCATCTGGCTTTCTTCTAAGAAAACAGAAACGGTTGTGCGTTTTATGTTAATTCATTTCTGCGTTGATTCAACTAGTCGAATATTATAATCAGATGCTTATTTATTGTTCCTACCAGCATTCTTTATTTCTGACAGACTGTTACTTGATTCTACAAAAAAGTCCTCCGGTGGGACAGCGGTAAGTCTTCGGATTTACAACGTTAAAATCAGGGGTTCGATTCCCATCTATGGACACAGCTGATAGCCTGATGTGGCTTTTGCTATAAGAAAACACACACTCTAGATAAGAAAGTAGTTTCATTGAAATAATATTTCAGTGGTTCTATGACATAAGTTACAAAAGTATTTTTGTGATTTTCTAATGCTACTGTTTGGCACTGTGCCAGTCGCAGGCTTGAATTTTTTGTGGGCGAAACTGTAGACGAAGCTCTGGGATTTAATTAATTTAAATTTTTTTCGTGCTGAATTATATTCATAATATCATAGGTTTCCCAAAAATCAAGATGGGCTAATTTTTTTTGCCGAGTCTTCATTCTCAGTTGCTGAAAACTGGTCGTGTATTCAGTCTATGCTAGGTTGCTTCGTCTTATCGAACTCTGCAAGCAACCTGACGACCTCATAAAGCTCTGTGTGAACATTTCAGCAAATGAAATTCTGATACTTCGAGATCTGGCTCCGAGAGACGAAAGTAAGAGGGTCTAAAGAAAGAATTGGAATTGTCACCTTTCATTGAAAATTTAGGCTTATTGTAGAACGTACTGCTGGAGCTGTCCGAAGGGCCGCCGACAGTTGCCACGGCCCAGGAGAAGGATTGTTATATGCAGCCCCTCCCCAGACATGCATGTAAAAACTGACTGTCAATAAGCTGAAATTTGTGATTCCTTAATAGGATAATTTATTTCAATCGTGTATTAAAAACACGCACTATTATATATCATCTTGATAGATTTACCATGACATAAGTATCTTACTAACCTATTGTGTTTTTGTTATAGATTTCACAGTTGGATATCAGATTTTGAAAATTTGTAACAGCAGTAGTGGCTGATTTATCACTAGTCGCAAAAGGCGCGCGATGTATATAACATATTATTGTTACGACGCTGGGAGCATGCGCGCTGGAGTTTCTAGAAGGATCGTGACTTAGCGGCAACCTCACGAATGTCCCAGCATTTGCTAGACGCCCTCTTTTTTTTTAAGCATATACGCCGGAGATAGATCGAAGAGACACAACGGACTCAAATACAAACTGATCACGCACAAGATTCCCACGACTTTCATTAATGGATATCCAGTTTTTTAGACAACAGATCTGCCAAAGTTAAAATAAACTCCTCGATCTCACAGCCCTTCACGTTTAACGCAGGTGTACCACAGGGGTCTGTCTTAAGCCCTCTGCTGTATACACTTTTCGTCAACGACCTACCTCATCCCTCACACACGCCTCACAATATTCTGACGACATAGCCCTATGTAGCACCTCCTGGGACCCTCCACTAGTGGCTAAGAAAATCCAAACAGCCCTAGACAAGATTACACAGTGATGCAACAAGTGGCGGATCATACTCAATCCCTCCAAAACCCAGGCAATTATACTCTTCCGACGACTTAACAAAAGACGCAAACGAGTCAGGCTTACCAAACTTTACTTATACGACCATCCAATCCAATTCTCCAAATCCGCTAAATTCCTAGGTATCACCATTAACCCTAATCTAACCTGGCACACTCACTTCAGAGATATCAATAATAAAATCAAAACTCGTATAGCTTACCACAATAAAATAAGTCACCACATCCACGGTTGCAGACCACAAACAATAATACATATTTACAAAACATTCATCAGACCTCTACTAGATTACAGCACAATGGTTACATGCAACATGCACAATAATCAACGAAGGATTTTACAAAACCTCCAAAACAGTGTCATACGTCTCGCTTATTTCCTTCCTCGATACACACCTGCATGCTACACCGAAAGGCACACCTCACTACACACCGTACAAACACGCATCACTAAACTTGCTACCAAATATTACAAAAAGCCATCTACCGAAATCCACTCACAGCTGAATTTCAGAAAATTGCCGCCACCCCCCAACCATGGTGCAAATATCTATCCCCTAACAATCTGTTACAGAGCATCACCTTTACACCGTAATCCTGAATAACTTCATTATTATAAGTTTTCTATGCATAACATGTTTTTTCTTCAGTCTCTTTTCAGATCTATACTTCCTGGTCAGCTCTTCACTCGGGCACTAGCCGGGTGCTCATTCGGCCCCGACTAGTGAAAGTGGGTTTTCTCGGGTTACTCCCCCCCCCCACATCTAATTCTCAAGCATCGGATCCATAGATCCCAGCCTTGGCACCTTGATCCACTGATCCCCGCCAGGCCCTGTAAAGGCCCGTTTGCTCCATTCTGTTTCTATAACTTGTCAAAATCGGCTGCCGACTTGCTCCTTCTTCAAAGATCAACCTGCCTCTGCTACGCCTTGGACTTGCCTTCACTACTGCCTATTTGCCTCACCTTCATACGACCATCCAATATATATATATTTATTTAATTTTTTTAATTAATTAATTAATTATCCTATTGATTAAATTATTAATTACTACTATTACCCCTTCGCCCCTACGGCTCATTACTCCGCTGACCACTAATTGAAATGTAACCTTATGCCACGAGCAGGGTGAAGGAGGATTGTTTAATCTTCGAGCACCATTGATTAGTTATTATTTCTTAGGAGATAATTATTTTTAAATCAAAATAACAGCCAGGAAAAACGAAAAACGAA
Source organism: Limulus polyphemus (assembly GCF_000517525.1). Lineage (NCBI taxonomy): Eukaryota > Metazoa > Arthropoda > Merostomata > Xiphosura > Limulidae > Limulus > Limulus polyphemus. The sequence goes on from NW_013743578.1 coordinate 3,960, forward strand.
ACGAAGAGAAATAATTTAGTCAAGGGAACAGTAGGCACCATAAATAAAGTGTGTGAATTATAGCGTGTATTTATAAAA
>NW_013743579.1:0-6198 GCF_000517525.1 Limulus polyphemus
CAACTATTGGTTAAATACAATTAAGAACTAGTTTGATCCATTCAACTATTGGTTAACTACAATTAACAACTAGTTTAATCCACTCAGCTATTGGTTAAATACAATTAACAACTAGTTCGATCCACTCAGCTATTGGTTAAATACAATTAACAACCTAGTTTGATCCACCCAAATATTGGTTAAATACAATTAACAACCTAGTTTGATCCACTCAACTATTGGTTAAATACAATTAGCATTTAGTTTAATCCACTTAGCTATTGGTTAAATACAATTAACAACTACTTTAATCCACTCAACTATTGGTTAAATACAATTAGCATTTAGGTTAATCCACTCAGCTATTGGTTAAATACAATTAACAACTACTTTAATCCACTCAACTATTGGTTAAATACAATTAGCATTTAGTTTAATCCACTTATCTATTGGTTAAATACAATTAACAACTACTTTAATCCACTCAACTATTGGTTAAATACAATTAGCATTTAGTTTAATCCACTCAGCTATTGGTTAAATACAATTAACAACTAGTTTAATCCACTCAACTATTGGTTGAATACAATTAATAACTAGTTTAATCCACTCAACTATTGGTTAAATACAATTAACAACTAGTTCGATCCACTCAACTATTGGTTGAATACAATTAACAACTAGTTTAATCCATTCAACTATTGGTTAAATACAATTGTGGTAAACAACAGGTTATCTTAACGTGGTAAACAACAACTTAACATGGGAATCAACAACTTAACGTGGTAAACAACAGCTTACGTTAACGTGGTAAACAACAACTTACCTTCACATGTGTCATTCAACTCTTTGAATCCATGTTTACATCTACACTCGTACTTATCACCTGACAACTGACATTCGAAGTTTTCACCCTTAGCCTTACAATCTTTGTATCCTACTCCTCCTTCAGCACAGGTGGTTGCTGGGTAAAAGTGTAATTAAGTACGTTTCTCAGTTATTACTTTAGTTTTAACAGCTGAAAGAAACCAAGTTAGTCAGATCTCAGTGAGACCTTTATAACAAAGAAAGATATCTGATACATACACAATAAACTCATATATAATGTAAAACTGATTCACAATAAAACATGAACTCACCCTCACATTCGTCACCATCGACTTGTTTTATATAATTGTGTTTACATTTACATTCCTGAGTCTCCAGATCACAGACTTTCGTCTCTGGGCAGTTTTGTAAAAGACAAGAACTGTTTGTGATATCCGTAACTGAAACAAAGAAAAAGATGGATAGAAACCCGTGAATAACGAATTATTTAATAAATATAAACACGATAAGCATGGTTCGGATAAGGACATCGGAACTTTATAGTTCAAAACCAAATATAAATTGTATGATATTATTGTTTTAGGATCAAGTTAAAGTTTTAAAGTTTATTTGTTCATTTCATTGAAAAGCCACGTTGTATAATCTACTATGTCCACCACGATAGATCGAACCCTAGATTTTATCATTTTAAGTCTGCAAACTTATCGTTGTCCCGCTTGGGGAAAAGTATTGAAAAAATCAGAAAACAGTTTTATAAAAACTTCAGCTGCCGGTATCTTAGCTGTTACTTGTTGTTAACAGTTGTCTAATGATGCACAATAAATAGTTAATAAATAAATAACAAGATAAAATACCTTGAAATGTGGACTGTCGCATCATCAGGAGTAAGACGATGTTCCCAGTCTCACAATAAGTTTATTGTATTTATAGACTAGAGACAGACTTGTGTACAAATATTTATGGTGTATTAATAAACGTTTTTTTGTTTTTTTCAGTCGCGGCATAGCGGCTCATAAAACTGTTCTGAGTTCTTGTTGTATTTTTCCAAGTACAAACATTTTGCTCATAGCTCCGCCATCTCTTGACCAGTTTTAAATCTAATTACAGTTTTGGACCCAGGAGGTCAAAGCCTTTCGATTGATGTATTTTACCACGCCTAGGGTCTTATAGATTAATTTACTAAAACAATTTCAATTTGAGGGTAGGATGGTAGAAATGTTGATGAGTAATAAAATTGAATCAGGTATACATGTGCACCACGCTTGGTATTGCTGGCGCACAAAAATACAGCTAATAAAATGGGAAACAGAGGTCTCATAGATTAATTTATTCTAATCCTGGTTAAAAGAAATTCAGGCGCCGCGGCTATTGAGGATTCCCTATTGTTTTCTTTAAGCATCTGTGTTACTCAAAAGCGTTTTTTGTTTCAAACAGACGAGACGACTAGGTGTCCAGTGAGATTGTTTACTTTTGTTAGACGACTGGGTGTTCAGTGTAATTGTTTACTTTTGTTAGACGACTGGGTTTCCAGTGTGATTGTTTAATTTTGTTAGACGACAAGGTGTCCACTGGGATTGTTTACTTTGTTAGACGACTGGGTGTCCAGTGGGATTGTTTACTTTGTTAGACGACTGGGTGTTCAGTGTAATTGTTTACTTTGTTAGACGACTAGGTGTTCAGTGTAATTGTTTACTTTTGTTAGACGACTAGGTTTCCAGTGTGATTGTTTAATTTTGTTAGACGACAAGGTGTCCACTGGGATTGTTTAATTTTGTTAGACGACTGTGTGTTCAGTGGGATTGTTTACTTTTGTTAGACGACTGGGTGTCCAGTGGGATTGTTTACTTTCGTTAGACGACTAGGTGTCCAGTGGGATTGTTTACTTTCGTTAGACGACTGGGTGTCCAGTGGGATTGTTTACTTTGTTAGACGACTAGGTGTTCAGTGTAATTGTTTACTTTGTTAGACGACTGGGTGTCCAGTGGGATTGTTTACTTTGTTAGACGACTAGGTGTTCAGTGTAATTGTTTACTTTTGTTAGACGACTGGGTTTCCAATGTGATTGTTTAATTTTGTTAGACGACAAGATGTCCAGTGTGATTGTTTAATTTTGTTAGACGACTGTGTGTTCAGTGGGATTGTTTACTTTTGTTAGACGACTAGGTGTCCAGTGGGATTGTTTACTTTTGTTAGACGACTAGGTGTCCTTCGACGAAGGAGAAATATAAAATAGACAAAGTGATATCACACCCATGATAAAAGTGAGAAATATAAACAGTTAGATTTTAAGAAGTCACACTTCATAAAAGTAAGACTAGTTGTTAATTGTATTCAACCAATAGCTGAGTGGATTAAATGAGTTGTTAATTGTATTTAACCAATAGTTGAGTGGATCAAACTAGGTTGTTAATTGTATTCAACCAATAGCTGAGTGGATTAAACTAGTTGTTAATTGTATTTAACCAATAGTTCAGTGGATCAAACTAGGTTGTTAATTTTATTTAACCAATAGCTGAGTGGATTAAACTAGTTGTTAATTGTATTCAACCAATAGCTGAGTGGATTAAACTAGTTATTGATTGTATTTAACCAATAGTTGAGTGGATTAAACTAGTTGTTAATTGTATTTAACCAATAGCTGAGTGGATTAAACTAGTTGGTCCCATAACTATTTTATAGAGTTTACAGTAAAATACAACCCAGTTATTGATACCGGTAACTATCTTATACAGTTAACAGGAAAAATTAAAACATCTCCTCAATAAGAACTGAAACAATAATATGTTGAACGTATTGATAAAAAAAGATAAAACCAACAATACCAGAGAAGGAAACTTACCAGTTTCATGTATGATTTTAAAACAATAGTTTTGTGTTAAACTTCAATAGGATATACCGTATAAAAGGCTAAGATTAAATAGCTGTTGTTACCTTAACATGGTAAACAACAACTTATCTTCACTTGATAAACAACAACTTAACTTAACGTGGTAACCAACAGCTTATCTTAACATGGTAAATAACAACTTTTTTTGACGTGGTAAACAATAATTTACCTCAACATGGTAAATAACAACTTACTTCCACTTGATTAACAACAGTTTATCTTAACGTGGTAAACAACAGCTTATCTTTACCCAAGGTAAACAACAGCTTATCTTGGCGTCTTACTTTCACATGGTAAACAACAGCTTATCTTTACACAGTAAACAACAACTTACCTTGATTTGACAAACAACAGCTTATCTTGGCGTCTTACTTTCACATGGTAAGCAGCTACGTATCTTAACGTGGTAAACAACAGCTTATCTGAACATGGTAAACATCAATTTACCTTAACATAGTAAACAACAACTTACCTTGATTTGACAAACACCAGCTTATCTTAACGTGTAAACAACAGCTTACCTTAGCATGGTAAACAACAATTGACTTTCACATGGTAAGCAACAACTTATCTTAACGTGGTAAACAATAACTTACATTAACATGATAAACAACAGCTTATCTTAACGTGGTAAACAACAATTTACCTTTACTTGACAAATAACAGCTTATCTTAAAATGGTAAACAACAACTTACTTTCACATGGTAAGCAGCAACTTAATGTGGTAAACAACAGCTTATTTTAACATGATAAACAACAACTTGATGTGGCAAACAACAGCTTGTCTTAATGTGGTAAACAACAGCTTATTTTAACATGATAAACAACAACTTAACGTGGTAAAAACAACTTAACGTGGTAAATAACAACTTATCTTAACGTGATAAACAACAGCTTATCTTAACGTGATAAACAACAGCTTACGTTAACGTGGTAAAGAACAATTTACCTTAATATAATACAACCCAGTTATTAATACCCATAACTATTTTATAGAGTTTACAGTAAAATACAACCCAGTTATTAATAGTTATTAATGCCCTTAACTATCTTAAAGTCTTACAGTATAATACAACCCAGTTATTAATATCGATAACTATTTTATAGAGTTTACAGTAAAATACAACCCAGTTATTAATACCGGTAACTATTTTATAGAGTTTACAGTAAAATACAACCCAGTTATTAATACCGATAACTATTTTATAGAGCTTACAGTAAAATACAACCCAGTTATTAATACCGATAACTATTTTATAGAGTTTACAGTAAAATAAAACCCAGTTATTAATACCGGTAACTATTTTATAGAGTTTACAGTAAAATACAACCCAGTTATTAATACCGGTAACTATTTCATAGCGTTTACAGTAAAACAAAAACAGTTATTAATACCGATAATTATATTATAGAGTTAACAGTATAATACAACCCAGTTATTAATACCGGTAACTATTTAATAGAGTTTACAGTAAAATACAACCCAGTTATTAATACCCATAACTATTTTATAGAGTTTACAGTTTGGCTTGGAATAAAAATGTTTAATACATCTGTTTCAAATTCCCACTGTTACAGATATCTGTAAAGATCGTAGCCCAAGCTGTGACACACTCACCCAAGTGTGTCGCATCAAAAATTCAGGAGAAAGCACTTGCGAATGTAAGCCTACTCTTGTTCCTGATGGTAATGGAAAATGTCAAGTAGATATAGGTAGGTGATGCTTAGAATATTGTATCTACAGAAACATGGATACCTAAAATATGACTATATGTTTATACTAACCTAACATGTTTGTTAAGTTCTAGTATGTTCTAGAGAAACACGACAATAGGGAATAAAGTGTATACAGATAATTTATTTAAAACAAATATATTTATAGACGATAATATATATACAGATAATTTATTTAAAACATTAGATGCATAGACGATAATATGTATACAGATAATTTATTTAAAACATTAGATGTATATACGATAATATGTATATATATAATTTATTTAAAACATTAGATGTTATAGACGATAATATGTATACAGAAAATATATTGAAAACATTAGATGTATAGACGATAATATCTATAGAGATAATTTATTTAAAACAAATATATTTATAGACGATAATATGTATACAGATAATTTATTGTAGGCAGATTTTGTTAAACAAGAAATAGATTTATAGACGATAATATATATACAGATAATTTATTTAAAACATTAGATGTATAGACGATAATATATATACAGATAATTTATTTAAAACATTAGATGTATAGACGATAATATGTGTATAGATAATTTATTTAAAACAAATATATTTATAGACGATAATATATATACAGATAATTTATTTAAAAAATTAGATCCATAGACGATAATATGTATATATATAATTTATTTAAAACATTAGATGTATAGACGATGATATGTATACAGATAATTTATTTAAAACATTAGATGTATAGACGATAATATGTGTATAGATAATTTATTTAAAACAA
>NW_013743580.1:0-2779 GCF_000517525.1 Limulus polyphemus
TTAAAAAATAATAAGGTACTTGAATTTACATAGATCATATCACTATAAAATAAAACTTTTGGTCTGGGGTTAAAATAATAAGGTACTTGAATATACATAGATCATATCACTATAAAATAAAACATTTTGGTCTGAGGTTAACTTTTGTGTGAAAAGCATAAAAAAACAATAATTCTGTGGTATAGAATATGGGAAACTAAATTGCTTCATGATATATGGAGTATCTTCATTGTCAACTTCCTGAAACATGTTAGTTAACACGCTTAGCACTAGTTAACATGCTTAACATTAGTTAACATAAGCTTTGGTAAAGAACTAGTTTTTGTCACTTTATGATACGCTATGTATGTGAAATATTTTTTCAGCTGTGGTAATCTGTATTTAATTGCACAAAGTTGATAAAACTTGCCACACGAGTCAGCCCAGCATATTTTAGTACTGAGCCTAGGATGGTCAACATGGGATCATTCCAGAAACTGGTGATTTAGGGTTAAGGGTTATTTCGATAAATCTCTATGAATGAAACTCGGCATTATTTCTAAAAACAAAGAAAAATTAATGAAAATATAACATGATGAATCTATATGGATTATCCTATGGTGGTACCATACTGGAAATTATACCATCCTTATATTTACTCTTCATTCAAGAAATAGCAGTTTTAATTTGGGAATAATGGGGAAAAGCATCTTGTAATGCATTGTGTATCTGCTTCAACTTCAACACTGCATCTTTAGGCTTTACTGTGCTGTTAGTTTCACAAAATATTGAAACTAATGATTTTTTATACGTGATTCCAATCCCACTTTTAGAAGATAACGATACTATTTTGTCCGTTGTTTTTATGTTTTGCTGTCAATACAGTAATCAGTTGATGAATTTCCGATTCGGCTGGTATATCAAATTGATTGGGATATCTTTGAATGAGTTCTTCCCTCATCTGACTTGGACCCATGATTTAACTCAATTGTTACACTTAAACCATCACATTCACAACCACATCTATAACATTTCAAGCAAGTTTCATTGCTATATTGTTTTACTTTACATTTACAACTTAACTTCTTCATGTTGGCTCTCATAGTCACGGGTCTGGTCAAGCAATCTAAACCTAGAAAATACTGCTAAACGTTTTCTTTTTGTCTAGACAAAACAATCTAAATCTTTCTGGAATGATACTTTTTTTATTTGGATGTTAATTTTATCCAGATCAAGATGCTAGGCTGGCTTGTGTGGCAGGTGATAAAATAAAAAGGTGGTGCTGTGTATTTAAAGTAAAACAGTTAAGTGACCTGCTTAGACTATTCACATAGGAGGTTCTGAGTGAATCTGATGGCTGTGCAGGCAGCCTGGTGTGATACCCACTAAACACCTCTAGTATAAAAGACACTTCGAGCTGAATGGTCTGATAAAAAAAAATAACAAACCAATCTACATGTATATAGTAAAAGACCAAATCTAACAGTGCTTTCAAAATTGCAGTATACGGGCAAGTATTAAAACTCACTAGAGTGATGGTACCGGTACTCTTTAAGTGTCTATAAACAAATTAAGAAATTCACACCCACAAAACCTGAACATTTAAACTCCGCTGTCGGAGATGGGATTCTAAGGGATGACAGATTCTTTCTCCAATTAACCTTTCACCTTTCATGCTTAGTATTATGTACATCCACCCCTATATTACGCATAATGGTGATGTTGTCCATATTCCCTTACTCTTAATCTAACTTTGGCTTAGTTTAATTAATGAAGTGTAAAAAATATTTCAACATGTGCATGCATTAAAATTTTAATTATATAGATACTGTGTACATTGTTAAATATTTTTGATGATGATTTTTATAGTGACTGAAATATGAAGCCACATTTAATGAACTTTAGTGATATGTTGTAATAACCTACTCAGATCTGGTCTCAATATTCTGATTATGTGCAAGCTATTTCAATCATTCCATGTACTACAATTTAAAGTGCCCCTTCAGTAGCTCAGCATAAGTCTGAGGGCTCACTGCTAAAAACCAGATTTCGATGCTCGTGGTAGGCACAACACAGATAGGCCACCGTGTAGGTTTATGCTCAACAACAAAGAAAATAAGTTCAAGCTTTTGTTTTCTTATGAAAAATTAAACAAGTCAAAAGCTTTTAAAGTATTAAAATACCGTACTACTTTTGAAGGATCTTTCTTATCCGTTTCCCTTGTAATATAAAATTATCTTTGATATATGAAAGTTTTGTTCTGTAAATAATGTTTTTATCATTTTAAATATGTGCAAATACTGCCTGCAGAGTGAAGGAACTTTAACCTTTTAAATACATGTTGACACAGAATTTCTATGTTTCTTTTATAAACTTTACATTTAACATTAAAGATGCATGTTTCAGGAAATGTCGTCAATTTCTAAAGCCGACCTAGAAGCTGAACTACTGAACGTTCAACGTTTGTTAGAAAGTTTAGCCAAGCATCGTCAAGAAATCAGTAATGCCATTCAAACACTTAAGTTTAATTCCAAACAGAAACGACTTCCTGGTTTTCAGAAAGTAAGAGGAGGAGTATCGGGAGTTGTAGGTGAGTTGGGGAAGTACTTCTGTAATTACTGACATCTTTCGTTTGTATTCAGCTAAGAACTGCTTAGTGTAATATACTGTATTGCTGTACATATATGTTTGTATTCAGCTAAGAACTGCTTAGTGTAATATACTGTATTGCTGTACATATATGTTTGTATTCAGCTAAGAACTGCATAGTGTAATATACCTGTATTGCTGTACATATATG